>NC_079191.1:359843798-360098798 GCF_029499605.1 Hyla sarda
GAGTTTCATTAACACCTTTGGAAAATGGCAGTCAGTGTACATATTCCCAAGACCTTTTCCATAGACTTTCAAAGGGGACAAAAGCAAAAAACAAACTGCATATTTTTGGTTTTCATTTTACAATGTGAACTTAGCTCAAGGCTATGTTCACACTTCGTAAAGTTTGTTGGCATATTTTATTTTACAGGTTTTCGGTCGTAGTAAGTAGAAATAAATTCGGCACTCACATGCAATTGAGAATGCGTAGTTTTATTCTGCAAATTTAGCAATCCAACAGATTGTTTATGACGTTTCGATCTGTAAATGGATCTTCATCAGGTATTCTGGATTGCTGCGGAGGCTCGTGCAGATTGGCCTATAGCCAGGAAATAAGGAGATGTGGTAGAGCGAGCATGTTTTCGGTCGTAATGGCCAGAGAAGTTTGCATTATGTGAACATATCCTATGAGATATTGATTTAAAAAGAATTAGTCACCCAGAAATTGCATATTGAACAGCTGACAAGTTCATATAGCATTCATTGCAAACAATACGAACTTCTCTGTATGAAACATCTCCATTAGTGCTATAGTGGAAAAAACTTATTGGGGGAGGTTTATCAAAACCTGTGCAGATTGCTTCTTTGATTTTTCAAAAGGCCTCTGAAAACGGAAAGACGCGATCTGATTGGTTGCTATGGGCAACTGGTCAAGTTTACCTCTGCACAGGTTTTGATAATTCCCCTCCCCCCCCCATTGTATCACCAGCCCATAGAGTCAAAGAGGCGGTGCCTGGGCATTGCAGTCCTATAGGCACATGGCACCTGTTCAATATGCAATTCCTGGGTGACAGATTCTGAAAAGCTAATGCATTCCTGTACTATTTAGCGATTATTTCAGTACTAAATAGTGATGCCATGTTTTCAAGTTAGGTATATGCAGCAAACAATAAGGCTGAGTTCACATATGTCCGGCATCCGACAGCCTAGATCTTGACGCAACTGATGCCACAACTGATGACAAGTTGTCATCAGTTGTATGGCATCTGGCGTCCATTGTTTCTGCACGATGGACACAGGAATGCAGCAAACTGTGTTCCCCTGTTCGGTGCTCTCCAGCATGTCCAACCATCCGGAATAAAAAATTAGACACTAGATGATTGTAAATAGAGATGAGCGAACTTACAGTAAATTCGATTCGTCACAAACTTCTCGGCTTGGCAGTTGATGCCTTATCCTGCATAAATTAGCTCAGCTTTCAGGTGCTCCTGTGGGCTGGAAAAGGTGGATACAGTCCTATGAGACTCTTTCCTAGGACTGTATCGATCTTTTCTAGCCCACCGGAACACCTGAAAGCTGAACTAATTTATGCAAGATAAAGCATCAACTGCCGAGCCGAGAATTTCGTGACGAATCGAATTTACTGTAAGTTTGCTCATCTCTAATTGTAAACAGTCCCATTCGCCAGAGGGAAACCGGGCAAGACAACTGATATATGTGAACCAAGCCTAACACAGACAGAAAACCTGCCACAAGTCTATACACTAGTTAGTGATGCAACAACCAATAATAGCATTTATATTAATCATTATAATCATTATCAATATTTATCTTTATACCACTTTCTATGGGGCACATGAAATAGTGTGCTTGTGTGAACAATAGATGTGTGTGTTATATAATTTGTTCTAGAAGTGTTTTTTTTTAGCATATTTTAGCTAATTTCACACACACACACACACACACACACACACACACATACACACACACACACACACACATACACACACACACACACACACACACACATACACACACACACACACACACACACACACAGACACACATACACACACACACACACACACACACATACACAAAAACACACACACACATACACACACACACACACGCACACATACACACACACACACACACACACACACACATATATAAAAAAACAATGAAACAGTATTAAATGTGTGCAATTATTTGGGGAGAAAGAAAGTATTGGGTGGTTACATTTCAGAATTTTTTTTAAGAGACATTTAACAATGAAATATTAGGTATAATGTATAAAAGTCTTGTAGTAAATATGTGAGACATAGCTTTCTTTTATTATTTACCAGCGTCTTACTCTACTTTTTTTGTTTTTGCTTCAGATTCCTTCACAGTTGAAAAGATGCTTTCACAATGTTTTTTGTGGGTATTTCACAGAGAATGCATTGACATAAGTTTTCAAAATAAAAACATAAGTAAAGGATTCTTTTTTTGTGAGGCCTATGCTTCTTCCTAAGCTTTTTTTTCTTTGTTCGAATGAAGAGAGAAAAGATTGGATAAAATATGTAAAATAGATGCAAGTGTGCAATCCCATCCACATAAAACTATACTGACTAAAATTCATGGTGTGAATGCACCTTAAGGTTATGTTCACACGGTGGATTTTTGTAGCCGTAGAAAAATAACACAGTTTTTCTTAAAAAGAAAAGTTGAGGAAATTGCTGCCATTTTGTTAACATTTTTACAGTGTTTTTTCCCGTCTCATGGTCATATTTTATTATTTCTTGCATTCTTTTTTACTTAATAAATTTGCTCATTATTTTAGCGGGGGGGGGGGGGGGGGGGGGGGGTTCGGGGTATAGGAGTTGGGGGTTGTTCGGGAGAGGTGTTTATCAGGCATTTTACACAAAGTGATTTTTGCCAAACTTGCTTAGTTGAACGATTTTGCCCTTTGACTTTGCAGTGGTTGTGAGTTTATCATATACGACTTTTCTCTAAATGAGGCAAATTTTGTCACCCAGGGCTCTTAATGTTGCAAAACAAAACGAGCAGTCTTTTCGCTTACAAAACTTTTTTGCAACAACTTTGCAGAAGCAAAAATCCCATAAATGTGCACGTGTGCCAAATTTATCACACCACGTGCGACTTTTGATAAATTACGCTCATGTACACATTAGCCTAGTAAGTTAGTTTTAAAAACGTGTGTAGCTAAACAAACAATAATACATTTCTCCCATTGTGTGCACTGACGTTCACTTTTCCTTATACTTTAATAGAACACATCATTAGGTATAACAAAAAACTTTTTTTTTAACCTATTTATGACAGTATTTTCTTTTCCCTCCAATGTCCCATAACATATTGCTACATTTTTTTCTTTAACAAAAGTGTTATTCAAAAATAGTCTTGGGACATGACGCCCATTATCATTTGCTGCAGCAAGCTGGTAGATAGTTCCATTCTATTTGCAGTATGATTTTCATTGTGATTTAATTTACAATGCATAAACAATAGGACATTTTTATATTGAGTAGCAATAACCAATTTTGACCATAGAATAACCCATTGAAAAAGCTATTAAAAACAATCTTGAATACAGATAATATTAATATTCTTTATGAATCAAAAAGTTTTTATGTCCAGTATATTTAGTATGTCACACAGTAAATATTTATAAACAATTATGTCAAATACATGTAGCAGTAATTGGGAAATTTTATCCCATATATGTAAAAATGATCATTAACAATAATTACTCACTATGTTAAGTTTGCAGCCAGTTTTAACAATTATTGAATTAGTTGTTAGTTTCTGTGTATGTTTGAGAATGTTTCTGTGTATGATTATATGCATGTCTAAATATGTTTCAGTATGTGTGTATTTGTTTTTATGTTGGTGTGTGTGTCTATAAGTGTGTGTATGTGTCTACGTGTATGTATAAATATCTATGCGTATGTATATAGCTATAACTGATATGCAGTAACATATATCTTGACAGTAACATTTATAGAATAGTTTGATTGTAAAATAAATTAAGGTATAATATACTAAGGATGATATTAGTCCTTGAAACACTAGTTTTATTTTTAAACACTAGAATTGTTCTTTAGGCTTCCAACTGCTAATGCTTCTAAGAAGTAAATCTGACTATGCTCAATAGATTTATTTGAAGAACTCATTCTTGAAGGTATGTTTATAGGTGGAATCCCTCTAGTACATAATTTTCTACTAATTAGTATATAAGAAATCTTAAGAAACTCCAACTGATTCTGAAGCACAACCACAACAGGTAGAGTATAGCATACAATGTTCAGTAAAGGGCAAACATTCCAGAACACATCTTTTAGGAAGGCCTGCAACATTCCCAAACTTGTCTATTAATACCCCCCCCCCTCCACTTTCATTCAGAAGTGTCTCCCCATGCTTATTGCACGTGGTACTGACTGGAGACTGATTCACCCACCTTTATATGCACTACCCTATTTATAAAAGATGGCTGACCCAAGGCATAAAGAAAGCACTTTCTGTCATTTGTCTCATCCCTATTTCCTCATAGATTGTAAACTCTCGCTCCTCTAGCTTGAATTGATGGCCATTGTGTGTTTCTTTAGTGTCTGGTTTCAGTCTAAACTGTTGGGGAATGTAAATAAATATTATCATTTATACTATTAATAACATAAATAGGAGCTAGAGGGACCTGAAAAACCCATTATAATCAGACTGGGATAGCCAAACAGTGTGTTATCTTCCTGGCGCTCAAGTTCGGCACATCGCGGATCAGATTGACAGGTTGCTGGGTGGGGCTGGAGAGGACCCAGCAGTCATGGTACATATTGGCACCAATGACAAAGTAAGAGGTAGATGGAGTGTCCTTAAAAATTATTTCAGGGACTTAGGCCGCAAGCTTTAGGCAAGGAACTCCAAGGTAATATTTTCTGAAATATAACCTGTACCACGAGCCACACTAGAGAGGCAGCAGGAGATTAGGGAGGTAAACAAGTGACTCAGAAGCTGGTGTAGGAAGGAGGGGTTTGGTTTCATGGAGAACTGGGCCGACTTCGCTGTTGGATACCGGCTCTACCGTAGGGACGGGCTGCACCTCAATGGGGAGGGTGCAGCTGTGCTTGGGGAGAAGATGGATAGAAGGGTGGAGGAGTGTTTAAACTAGGGACTGGGGGAGGGAACCTACAACATAGAGGGGGAAGATAGTGTGTGGATAGAGAGGGGGGACTTATTAATGTACCTGGGGGTGGAGTGGAGGGAGGGGTTAGAATAGTTAATAGGGATAGGCTTCATAGGAAGAAAAAACATACACCTTTGAATTGCATGTTGACTAATGCCAGATGTCTGTCCAATAAAACAGAGGAATTGGAGTGTGTGTTGTTTGATGAGAATTATGACATAGTGGGTATAACAGAGACTTGGTTGGATGATACCTGTGACTGGGCGGTCAACATACAGGGTTATAGTTCATTCAGGAAGGATCGGACAAAATGGAAACGGGGAGGAGTTTGTCTTTATGTGAAATAGGGTCTGAAGGCCGCACTGCGGGAGGATATATGGGGGGGAAATGATAATGTGGAGGCATTATGGGTAGAAATATATGGAGATTTAAAAAAATTCTGATAGGGGTTTGCTATAAGCCACCAAACATAATGGAAAAGGCAGAAGATCAATTACTGAGGCAAATAAACAAGGCAGCAAATCAGAATGAGGTGATAATAATGGGGGACTTTAACTATCCTGATATAAACTGGGAGACTGAGACCTGTGAATCTCATAAAGGAAACAGGTTTCTGACTATAGCTAAAGACAATTATCTGTCCCAAATGGTGCAGGGCCCGACAAGAGGGGGTGCCCTACTAGAGTTAATGTAATCCAACAGTCCTGATAGAGTAATTAATGTGCAAGTCGAACATATCTAGGAAATAGTGATCATAATATAAAACATTATAACTTGTTCTTCAATAAGGGAATCTCTCGAGGGGCTACAAAAATAATAAACTTTAGGAAGGCAAAGTTTGATCAACTCAAAGAAGCCCTTAACACAGTGTTTCCCAACCAGGGTGCCTCCAGATGTTGCAAAACTACATCTCCCAGCATGCCTGGACAGCCTTTGGCTGTCCAGGCATGTTGGGAGTTGTAGTTTTGCAACACCTGGAGGCACCCTAGTTGGGAAATACTTCCTTAACAATATAAATTGGGATATGTCCTCAAAAACAAGAATACTGACACTAAATGGGAAATGAAAATTAAATGCCAGGTGAAATACAGCAAGATAAGGTAAACTCCCCAGTACAGGTCACCTGTCTAACCCAGGAAGAAGTACAGTGCCGCCTACAATAAAATCAAAATAGACAAATCGCCAGGTCCAGATGGCATTCACCCCCGTGTTCTAAAGGAATCAAGTAATGTAATAGACAGACCCTTATTTTTAATATTCAGGGACTCTATAGTGATAGGGACTGTTCCCCAGGACTGGCGCATGGCAAATGTGGTGCCAATATTTAAAAAGGGAACAAAAGGTGAACCGGGAATTATAGGCCTGTTAGTTTAGCCTCCGTTGTATGTAAATTGTTTGAGGGTCTTCTAAGGGATGTTTTTTTGGAGTATCTTGATAAAAATTAAATGTATGACTTCATATCAACATGGCTTTATGAGGGATCGGTCCTGTCAAACTAACCTGATCAGCTTTTATGAGGAGGTGAGCTCCAGACTGGACCAGGGACAATCGCTGGATGTCGTATATCTGGATTTTTCCAAAGCATTTGATACAGTTCCGCATAAAAGGTTGGTGCATAAAATGAGAATGCTTGGACTGGGGGAAAGTGATAGGAAACAGAGAGTGGTTATTAATGGTACTTATTCTGATTGGGTGACTGTTACTAGTGGGGTACCACAGGGGTCCATCTTGGGTCCTGTTCTATTTAATATATTTATTAATGACCTTGTAGAGGGGTTGAATAGTAAAGTATCAATCTTTGCAGATGATACTAAACTCTGTAAAGCGGTAAACACTATAGAGGACAGTGCACTGTTACAAGTGGATCTGGATAGGTTGGTGGTTTGGGCTGAGAAGTTGCACATGAGGTTCAACACTGATAAATGTAAGGTTATGCACATGGGGATGAAAAATCCAGGCTGGGATTATGTATTAAATGGGAGCACACTAGGGACAACTGACGTGAAAAAGGATTTGGGAGTCTTAGTTAACAGTAAATTTAGCTGTAGTGACCAGTGTCGGGCAGCTGCTGCCAAGGCAAATAAAATCATGGGGTGCATCAATAGGGGCATAGATGCCCACGACAAGGAAATAATTCTACCACTGTTCAAATCACTAGTCAGAGCACACATAGAATACTGTGCACAGTACTGGGCACCAGTGTACAAGAAAGATATAGTGGAGCTGGAGAGGGTTCAAAGACGGGCAACTAGGGTAATACGGAGAATGGGAGGACTACAGTACCCAGAAATATTATCAGAATTAGGGTTATTTAGTTTAGAAAAAAGAAGGCTTAGGGGAGACCTAATAACTATTTATAAATATATCAGGGGACAGTACAGAGATCTCTCCTATGATCTTTTTATAGTCAGGACTGTATCTATAACAAGGGGACATCCTCTATGTTTAGAGGAAAGAAGGTTTCTACACCAGCACAGATGGGGGTTCTTTACTGTAAGAGCAGTGAGACTGTGGAATTATCTGCCTGAGGAGGTGGTCATGGTTAACTCGGTAAAAGAATTTAACGTCTGGATGCATTTTTGGAGAATAATAACATTACAGGTTATGGATTCTAGATCTATAGGGACAGAAGGTTGATCCAGGGATTTATTCTGACTGCCATATTTGGAGTCGGGAAGGAATTTTTACCTCGAGTATGAGGGTTTTTTGCCTTCCTCTGGATCAACTCAGTAGGGACTCATTAGGGTTATAGGTTGAACTTGATGGACTCGATGGACTCTGGTCTTTTTTCAACCTTATGAACTATGTTAATATGTTCTTTCTTTGGTTTGTTGCTGTTTCGGTGAGGTCCACACCAGTCCAAACCTTTGTGACGACCTATGGAGTGAGCTGATTCACATGCTTTCTTTCATAATCAGATGGTATTGGGAATGATCATAATGAAAACTGATAATCCATTATATCCATTATGGATTCTGTTAAAATGAAAACCTCTACAACAGTGTAAATAGAGCAAAGATTGCCATAAACATTAGATGAACATTTACCAAACCCAACAATTTTATGGGGATCGGCCAACCATGTAATGTGTACAGTTGTTTCTAACTTTTCCCCAGTGCCAGGTTGGACTTTAACTTGTGCCATCTGTTAGTCTAAAGGCAGATAAGCTCTCCCTGCTAAGAACACATGCAAGCTTGGCAGAACTCAAGCATGGACGCTGTCAAATGAACAAGCGTCTGGCCAACAGCTATCTAAAATCATGATCACCCTTAGATCAGATGTAGAGCTATAAAATCCTGAAAAATCACAACTGTGAATCCGGCCGTAGCATGTTCTAAACTACTGCCATCCTTTATCATACACCATTACATTTAAAATTAAAATCCCTCCCAATGTCTCCAGTTTGCTCTCTCTGCTATGCATAACATTCGTAACAATATGCATAGGAGTTTTACTATTTATCACTTTTCATGTATTATCTTTATTATTAATAACTTACTTTATGGTAAGTTAGTATCTTTTTGATCTGTAGTAGTTTTTGTTTTTCGTGTATTTGATCAAATTTTTTATAATTAACATGTAAATTTTACTATTGTACTTCCTTACCTTTAGGCTAAGGTTACACTGCGATAACTGTTGTGTGACAGTAGAATCAATAAGGATGCACTAAATGATACATTGTCACTTAATGCAACGGTGATATTGAGTGTACACAATGGCTGCAGGTGGTGTCGTGACAATTGCTTTCTCATTTATTTCAATGAGAGACTTGTGTTACTTGTTTTTTCACTTGAAGTGCAGAACTTTTCCCTACTTCCTACTAACACACACAGTGAAAAGAATCAGGATAAAAAAAATAGTTGTGTGACAAATTTGCACCAAAGCCTAACCAAAGGTGCATGCACTACACTGGGAATTGCTCAACAAAGACAATTTTTTTTTATTTCAAATTATTTTGCTAGACTACATGGCAGTATTCATTGGGTTGGTATTGCATGCATGTTATGTAACATGGCCTAATGATCTGGAATGATTGTTGTTGATACTTTTGTTTTAGAACAATATGGACAATTTAACACTACTGTGTGGATAACCAAAGTAAATTAGGCCTAAAACATTGTGGTAAGCAGTGTAGTCAATATTTTTTCTGTCTATATACTATTGTTAATATTATTAATAATAATCTTAAAAATAATAATAATAAGAGTAATATAAAAAACTATATATATATACAGTTTCATATGAATTATAAATTGGCATCTTTAATGTAAGAACCGCCTATAAGGCAGTCTTCCATTTCTACAGCTGTATTTTACTAACTGTATCATTGACTCAATAAGACAAAGTTATTTCTATGTTTACACATGCAAAACAATGATTTGAAATGAAAAAAAAAATAAAAATAAATAAACAACAACAACAAAAAAACACACCAAAATTTGCTTGAATTTGCTATATGTGTTTTGGTGTTGATTTTGATGTGGTTTTTCATGTGTTTTTTTTAAGGTGTTTCCAAACTCCCATTAATTTAAATGTAAGCTTCCAAGCAGAACCACTCTGAAAAGTGACATGTTAGGCAGGGTTCACATATGTCCGGCATCTGGCAAAGATTTCGACGCAGCTGATGCCACAACTGATGACAAGTTGTCATCTTCTGTATGGCATCCGGCGTCCATTGTTTCTGGACGGTGGACAGGGGAACTCAGCAAGCAGCATTCTCCTGTCCGGTGCACAACCATCTGGTGTCAAAATTAAGACGCTGGATGATTCAAATGAAATGAACGCTGGATGATTCAAATTCAAATGAACATAATCATTCTAATTCTGCTGGACGCTTACTGTATGTGAACCCAGCCTTACATCTTTTTTCACCATTGTTTTTTTTAAAACCCCATAGTTGTTTTTAACCCCTTAACAACACAAGACGTGAATGTACGTCCTGGTGCTGTGGTACTTAACGCACCAGGACGTACATTTATGTCCTGTACATGACATGAGCACTGGACCGGTGCTTGCATCATGTACGGCAGGTCCTGGCTGCTATCAGCAGCCAGGGACCTGCCGGGAATGGCGGACATCAGCGTGATCGCGGCATCTGGGGCAATTCGGTAGTTATATTGGATGATCGGATTACCCACGACGCTGTCACCGGGATCCGATCTTCTAAAATGGCAGACGGAGGTCCCCTCACCTGCTTTCATCCGTCTCCTGGGGTTTTCTGCTCTGGTCTGAGATCGATCAGACAGAGCAGAAGATCGCCGATAACACTGATCAGTGCTATGCATATACATAGCACTGAACAGTATTAGCATTCACATGATTGCAATAAATAGTTCCCTATGGTGACATAAAAAGTGTCAAAAAAGTAAAAAAAAATGTAAGTTGCCCCTTTTTCCCATTTTACCCCCAAAAAGCTTTAAAAAAATTTAATAAACATATTTGGTATTGCCGTATGCGTAACTGTCCGAACTATAAAAATATAATGTTAATGATCCCGTGCAGTTTTTTTGGCACATTTTATAAAAAAAAATAATAATTAAAAGCGATTTCAAAGTTTCATATATGCAAATATAGTGTCGATAAAAAGTACAGATGACAGTGCAAAAAATTTGCCCACATACAGCTGCGTATATGGAAAAATGCGAAAGTTATAGGTCGTCAAAATAGAGGGATTTTAAACATACTAATTTGGTTGAAAAGTTTTAGATTTTTTTAAGTGGTACAATAATAGCAAAGTATGTAGTCATGGAAATAATTTTAATCATACTGACCCACAGAATAAAGAAGACATGTCACAGTAAAACAGTAAAGTGTGCAGCGTGAAAACGAAACCTTCCAAAATGTGCAAAATTGTGTTATTTTTCAATTTCCCCACACAAATAATATTTTTTTTGTTGCGCCATACATTTTATGGTAAAATGAGTGATGTCATTACAAAGGACAACTGGTCGACCAAAAAACAAGCCCTTAGATGGGTCTGTGGATGAAAATATAAAAGAGTTGTGATTTTTAGAAGGCGAGGAGGAAAATACGAAAATGCTAAACTAAATTTGGCTGTGTCCTTAAGGCCAAAATGGGCTGTGCCCTTAAGGGGTTAACATCCTCCACTGAAGTCAATGAGAGATGGAGATTGTACATTTTTTAAGGGCATTTTATGTCCATGTGAACATACCTAAATATACCATAATAGCAATACCAGATCTGAACTCTGATTGAATAGAAACCAAATGATAACACATTAATAATTAACGTAACTATGTAACTATGTAATATGCCATACAAGATAAACAAAGAAATACCATTTCAAAAATTAAAATTAGCTACAAATATTTGGTAAACTTTAATTTTTCCCTTTGAACCATTAATAACCAATCATATGGGTGTTGTCTTCACGTGAATTAATAAACCTTGAGAAAATCCTTCGTAATCTGGATCTATAGTTTTGCCTTGGTACCATATGGATATCAAATTATTCTGTTAGTTTTTGCTAAAGTGAAAGGTTTTAAAAAAAATGAAGATTGTATTGTTAGAAACTAATGGCTAATATACTGTATATTGTGAGTTAATGTGTTAAATTAAATTTTATATATATATATATATATATATATATATATATATATGTACTGAACGTAAAATAGCTTAAATCTTCTCTTTCTTCTTGCAGTTATGAATAGAAAGCAAAGTAGTCCCATCATAAAGCACCAAGACGCCTTGAGCAGTGTACATGGAATCTCAATACCTGCTTCATCAACTTAGCAAACTCTGGGCACGGAAGGTGTTGTTTGACTTTATTTTGGCTATAAAGACATTGAATAGGTCACATACCCTCGGCCTAGAGCAAAACTTGGTTCCTAAGGTGGCGAAATGGTTGACTATGGGACATGTCCACACAGCCACCGACTAAAACACTTTTTCTGCGAGGACTGACAAAAGGAAGACAAGGTGAGGATCGATTTGGACATTAGATGAGCTGTTTACTTTGGAAAAGTTAGGCCATCGCTGAAAGCTCTTTCCTTCTTCTTTTATTTGCTGTCCACTCTCTTTTCCCGTACGGGCCATTGTATTCCCCTCTTGCTGACACCATCACCATTTAATTCCTACTAGAGTTTACGACCTAAACTGGTAAAAGGATGTTTATTTTTTTTGTGGCCGGTACTAGACACTGATATTTAATTCATATTAGGGGGATATTTTAAATTTTTCCAAATGGTTGGAATAAATTGTATGATGTGAAGCAATCTTTGTGAGTGTATTGTATATCCTAGATTGTAAATGTACAAATTAAATAACAGCATTTTATTTTATATTTTTATAACTATAATTAACAGAAATAAATGGACTACAACAAGAATTTCTAAATGATGGTGTTTTCTTTGATAAGATGTTGGAATTTCGATTTCATAATTAACACAATTTACTGGTCAACTGCAGGATGCACCACGTGTCTAAAGGAATCCTGTAGTTAAAGAAAGATAAAAAAAAATAAACAATAGAGTTCATACTATGTATTAATGTAAATCTAGCTAAACGCTACAAAACATTAGCTTCTTTGGGAAACTAATCTAAATAACCTTTTTTAGTCTAGGTTCACACAGTGTAAAATGAAATAAAAAATTAAATATATATAATGCAGTAAAATATATATATAAAAAGCTGCCGTTGTTTCAAAATCTAATATTTTGTCCCAATAAAATCAATGGGAAAACAGCCATCAGTGTACACATTGTTTTTAAAAACTGCAGTAATTCCAATATTGGAATTACTGTGGTTATTTTATATAAAATATGTCCACTGATGGATGCTTTCTCATAGACTTTAAAGGAACACATTATTAGATAAAGAAAAACACCCTGTCGCTTTTTATATTTATTTTATTGCTATTTCTTTGTTTTACACTGTGTGAACCCAGCCATATTATGAAATTAAGATGATAAAAAAAACAAAAAACATAACTGGATGACTTAAAGGGGTACTCCGGTGAAAACCTTTTTTCTTTTAAATCAACTGGCTCCGGAAAGTTAAACCTATTTGTAAATTACTTCCATTAAAAAAATCTTAATCCTTCCTATACTTATTAGCTGCTTAATACTACAGAGGAAATTCTTTTCTTTTTGGAATGCTCTCTGATGACATCACGAGCACAGTGCTCTCTGCTGACGTTATTATAATAATAATAAGTCTTTATTTATTGTTGTTCTTAGTGGGATTTGAACCCAAGGCCCCAGCACTGCAAAGCAGCAGTGCTAACCACTGAGCCACCATGCAGCCCTTAGCATATGTCTGCTATGCACGGTTGCAAAAATGGACAGAGATGTCAGCAGAGAGCACTGTGCTCGGGAAGTCATCAGTGTTCCAAAAAGAAAGGAATTTCCTCTGTAGCATTCAGCAGCTAATAAGTACTGGAAGGATTAAGATTTTTTAATAGAAGTAATTTACAAATATGTTTAACTTTCTGGCACCAGTTGATTTAAAAGAAAAAAGGTTTTCACCGGAGTACCCCTTTAAAGAAAAATAAGAATTGGCATAGCTAGTGTAAAAGGAAAGGTTGTATAAAACTTATTTTATTTCTTTAATAAAGCACTGTATTACAATTTCCAGTAGTAGTGATAATATAAGAATTTTTTATACACTTCATAAAAAAAAGTAATAGTTGAACTTTTTTTTTAAATAAAAATGATCACTTTATCTCTTTCCCTAATGTAACAAACAAATTAATAAAAAGGTAATCATACTTTGCATTACTTAAAATACTTTAAAATTTAAAAACGTCATCTATATATTCAGAAAATATAACCTTACAGGTCAGCTAAAATAGATATGTGAATCCAAGCGACTATATAATATTATTTATATTTTGAAAACGATTACCCCATTAACAAAATCTGTAGCAAAATGTCTATGATTCTCATAAACCGATTGTTCCACATAAGATAAATAGGCAAAATAAAATATTGCAAACGTAAAGGTTGGGGAAATGAGGTGTCAGGCATAAAGTGACTCTTATATGATGATTTATAATTATTTTCATTTATCAGTAAATATTTTTGCATTTTCGGCATTCTATATGTAAGTATGTGATTAGGAGAAGAAAGTAGTGGGAGTAGTGGGCTACCAATAAGATTAAATAATACTGAAATGAGTTACAAAAGGTATAATCCTTGTGCACGATAAAGAATCTTGTCATGTCAATAAAAGCAGTAGATACAGACTGTGTTCTAAGATGATAGCGTAAATTTTCTATGGCAAGTACGACCAGTTTTCTGGTGTACAAAGTCGCACATTTTTTACCTTTTTGGCCTAGTTCGCACTGACTAAAGTAGTATCAAGTAGAATGCGAACATTTTATCAGAACATTTAAAAAAAATGTTTTCTTAATTCATTACAATTTGAAAACAATGCTGACATAAGAGCTAAGAAGAAAGGAAAGTAAATTCTAAAATAAATGGTTACATACATAGAAACTATCCCTAGTCTCAGGAATTCCACCCTACAATGAGTGGACATATAAGGAAGGAGAAAAAAAAAAGAACTGAAAAATGACTGAAGACCATATACCCAAAATCTGTCTCTCTTGCAGATTTTATATTTAGATACAAAAACAAAGTATAATTTTATACATCATAAGCGTATTTACTTTTTTCTTTCTAGCAATATATTGGCAGGAGCTTAGAACACCAATGGCTCACAATAGCAGCAAGAATAATTCTCTGTATCTAACTAAAAGGTTGTTTCTTAAAGGGGTATTCCAATTTGAGGGCCCAATCTGTGCCCACCCCAGAATGGTTGTAATTGCTATAGGTGGTCTAGAAGTTCACATAACTTCTTTTGGTCATAGAAAAATAGAATAAAATGTATACTTACCTATCTATACTTACCCATTCCCTCGCTGGTCCCACTGCAGCTTCCACTCAGCTTCTACTGATCCCCCTGTTTCTTCTTAAGTATGTTGAAATAAACTAAGATGTCCAGCAAGCAGCATGATCCGATAAAACTTCTTTCTTTATTGAATCAGATAAAAGGCTTGTTCTCATTGCCAGAACAAACACTAACTCTCATCTGATGCATTCCAACTATTGTCTTAATCATAGATGGTCTATGATTAAGACAAAAGTTGAAACGCATCAGACCAGCATTTTTGACGATTGCAGATAAAAATGTGCATGAAAGGAAATTGCCAGCAAATTTTACACTATGTGAACATACCCTAAGCGAATGAGCCCAATCATTCAGCTACCTGTATGTAAGCAAAATCCCTTAAAGCTTCTTAGAATAGCTCATAGTATTGCAAGTCTTCTTTAAGAGATATTCCGGAATATATTTCTGGGGCAGGAAGCAGGCAGAAAAGAACAAATGAGTCTTTGGGTTTGGAAGAAGCTTAATGGGAGCTGCAGTGGGACCAGCAGTAGGTAAGTATTAATGAACTGAATAATTGGGTTTTACTTTGAGCATGTTCACACAGCACAAAATCCACTGGCATATTTTATTTTATGCACTTTTTAAAATCTGTAATCATCAAAAATGCATCCACAAAAAATTATTTAAAAAACTGAAGCCACTTTTTTTTGGCATATTATGGGTAAAAATAAATGTACTCTAGGGGTGAATTTACATGTGGAAGATTTGTTGCAGAAATTGCTGCTACTGAAACGTATATATTTAAGGGTCTCGCATAATATCATGTACTTCCTGCAGAAATAACCCCTTTCAGATATATGAGTGAGATTTGAGTTGCAAAAATTAGGAACAATTCTGCATTAAATTTACCGTATTTATCGGCATATAACACACACTGGCGTATACCACACACTGGCGTATACCACGCACCCCCATTTTAACAGGGAAATTTAAGTAAAAAAAAAATAAAATGTAAAATAAATGACTTGGACTAAATGCCACATCATCCCCCCAACTTCGTTTTCTTCTGCACCTCAGTTTGGTCCCGTCCCCTCCAGTGCCACATCATTCCTTCCCTTTTATCAGTCCCTGTGCCACATTTACCCCTCTCATCGCCACCCCCCCATGTCTCATCATCCCCCCATGTCTCATAATTTCCCCCTCATCATCCCCCCCACCCTGTCTCATCATGTTCCCCATCATTCCCCCCCTCATCATCCCCCCACCCTGTCTCATCATGTCCCCCATCATTCCCCCCCTCATCATCCCCCCACCCTGTCTCATAATGTCCCCCATCACTCCCCCCTTCATCATCCCCACCCTGTCTCATCATGTCCCTCATCATTCCCCCTCATCATCCCCCCACCCTGTCTCATAATGTCCCCCATCACTCCCCCCTTCATCACCCCCACCCTGTCTCATCATGTCCCTCATCATTCCCCCCTCATCATCCCCCCCACCCTGTCTCATCATGTCCCCCCATCATTCCCCCTTCATCATCCCCCACCCTGTCACATCATGTCCCCCATCATTCCCCCCTCATCATCCCCCCACCCTGTCTCATCATGTCCTTCATTATTCCCCCCTCATTCCCCCCTCATCATTTCCCCCTGTCTCATCCCCCATCATCATTTCCCCCTGTCTCATCCCCCCCTCATCATTTCCCCCTGTCTAATCCCCCCATCATCCCCCCTCATCATTTCCCCCTGTCTCAATCATGTCTTGTAGTTTTGCAACATCTGGAGGTCCGCAGGTTGAAGACCACTCTTCCCCTTTCCTTACTTGTCTGCGCTTCGGCTGTCTTGCGGGGTAAGTGAAGCAGATGAGTTACGTCCTCTCCTGGCTTCTCTGTGCTGCATCACGGATGTCACTTTTCGGCGGCGACTACAGGAAATGAAGTGATGCCGCACAGAGAAGCCGGCAGAGGACGTAACTCATCTTCTTCACTGCCTGCAAGACCCGCCACCTGACCTGACCTGCCGAAGCGCAGACAGGTAAGGAAAATAAACAAAACTATAAAAAGCAGGGAAAGGGGGAATGATGAGGGAGGGGGGAGGGAGGGAAAATGAAAAGTAAAACTCACTTGTCTCCCGCACTATGCACAGGTACTGGTGAATAGTGCGGGAGACGCTGATTAAAAGGTAGCGCAGATCCGGGCAAGATAGGGCTCATTTTAAGCAGCGTCTCCCGCACTATCCACCACACCAGTACCTGTGCATAGTGCGGGAGAAAACAAGTGACAGTGCGGGGAGGAGACACCGCTGGTCACTGATTTAAAGTGGCCGTGCTGTTAATACTTAACAAGCAGACGCTGCTGTGGCTGCTTTAAATCAGTGACCAGAATATTTATCGGCGTATAACACGCAGGCAGACTTTTTGCCTTAAATTTAAGTTTTAAAAGTGCGTGTTATACGCCGATAAATACGGTATGTCAAACCTGTGTGTGTGAATTCACCTTTACAGCCAGCCAGCAGTAGTCATTACCATTTTTCCCCATTTAAATGAAACTGTCAGCAGTTTTATGCTGACAAACTAGTGACAGAGACCCTGATTACAATTATATATTAGGGTACGTTCACACCAGCGGATTTACTTTCAAACTCGCAGCATGTTTCTCACTGCGAGTTTGAATGGGGTCGGGCTCTCCGCAGGCTGTCCGCTGTGGATTTCCTCTGTTAAAAATCTGCCGCAGACCGTATTGACTTCAATGGAGTCTGTGCCGGATTTACCACAGCAGGGATTCAGCTGCCTAAAATTTGCCGCAGAGTGCTCGCCCTCATTCAAACTTGCAGTGGAATACATGCTGTGAGTTTGAAGGTAAATTTACTAGTGTGAATGCCCCCTAACATACACTTTTCTATGCTCCTGTTCATAACATTGCAGATTTTACCCAATTTTACTCTTCATTAAGCTATGCAGAGGAAAAGCTGACCAGTTGTCCATAGCCACCAATTACACCCTGCTCCAAATTATTATGCAATTTATATTTTTCTCATTTACCTAAATAATTGATGTAAATAACAGTCAGCATAATTCTCATGTTATCAACTATTAAGAGTACAATTCACATTTTATTGAACAAACCTCCTAATGATAACAGCATTTTTTAACCCCTTAACCCCTTGGGGACCGAGTCCATTTTCACCTTAAAGGGGTATTCCAGGCAAAAACTTTTTTATTTTTATATATCAACTGGCTCCGGAAAGTTAAACAGATTTGTAAATTACTTCTATTAAAAAATCTTAATCCTTCCAATAATTATTAGCTTCTGAAGTTGAGTTACTGCTTTCTGATGACTCACGTCCCGGGAGCTGTCCAGCTCCTATGGGGATATTCTCCCATCATGCAAGGGATATTCTCCCATCATGCACAGCTCCCGTGATGTGACATCATTAGAGATGAGCGAACTTACAGTACATTCGATTCGTCACGAACTTCACGGCTCGGCAGTTGATGACTTTTCCTGCATAAATTAATTCAGCTTTCAGGTGCTCCCGTGGGCTGGAAAAGGTGGATACAGTCCTAGGAGACTCTTTCCTAGGACTGTATCCACCTTTTCCAGCCCACCGGAGCACCTGAAGGCTGAACTAATTTACACAGGATAAGTCATCAACTGCCGAGCCGAGAAGTTCGTGACGAATCGAATTTACTGTAAGTTCGCTCATCTCTAGACATCATCATTGAGCAGTTAGACAGAAAACTTCAAAAGCTAATAACTTTTGGAAGGATTAAGATTTTTTAATGGAAGTAATTTACAAATCTGTTTAACTTTCCGGAGCCAGTTGATATATAAAAAAAAGTTTTTGCCTGGAATACCCCTTTAAGGACCAGAGCATTTTTTGCACATCTGACCACTGTCACTTTAAGCATTAATAACTCTGGGGTGCTTTTACTTATGAATTTGATTCCGAGATAGTTTTTTCATGACATTTTCTACTTTAACATAATGGTAAATTTACTTGCATCATTTCTTGGTGAAAGATTCCAAAATTTCATGAAAAATTTAAAAATTTTGCATTTTTCTAACTTTGAAGCTCTCTGCTTGTAAGGAAAATGGACATACCAAATAAATCATATATTAATTCGCATATACAATATGTCTACTTTATGTTTGCATCATAAAGTTGACATGTTTTTACTTTTGGAAGACATCAGAGGGCTTCAAAGTTCAGCAGCAATTTTCAAATTTTTCACAAAATTTTCAATATTGGAATTTTTCAGTGACCAGTTCAGTTTTGAAGTGAATTTGAGGGGCCTTCATATTAGAAATTCCCCATAAATTATCCCATTATAAAAACTGCACCCCTCACAGAATTCAAAATGACGTTCAGAAAGTTTGTTAACCCTTTAGGTGTTTCACAGGAATAGCAGCAAAGTGAAGGTGAAAATTCAAAATCTCCATTTTTTTACACTTTCTTTTTTTACATGTTCTTGTAGACCCAGTTTTTGAATTTTTACAAGGGGTAAAAGGAAAAAAAGTCCTACAAAATGTGTAACCCAATTTCTCTACAGTAAGGAAATACCTCATATGTGAACGTAAAGTGCTCTGTGGGTGCAGTAGAGGGCTCAGAAGGGAAGGAGCGACAATGGGATTTTGGAAAGTGAATTTTGCGGAAATGGTTTTTGGGGGGCATGTCACATTTAGGAAGCCCCTATGGTGACATAACAGCAAAAAAACAAAAACAAAAACAAAACACATGGCATACTATTTTGAAAACTACACCCCTCATAGCACTTAACAAGTGGAACAGTGAGCCTCTAACACCCCACAGGTGTTTGATGACTTTTTGGTAAAGTCAGATGTGTAAATGAAAAATTATCTTTTCACTATGCAGTTTTTTCCCCAAATGTACAATTTTTACAATAGGTAATAGGAGAAAATTCCCCCAAAATGTGTTACCCTTATTTCTTCTGAGTATGGAAATACCCCATGTGTAGATGTCAAGTGCACTGCAGGCACACTACAAAGCTCAGAAGAGAAGGAGCCACATTTGGCTTTTGGAAAGCAAATTTTTAAATGGTTTTTGGGGAGACATGTCGCATTTAGGAAGCCCCTATGGTGCCAGAACAGCAAAAAAAAAAAAAAGCCCCACATGGCACACTATTTGGGAAACAACACCCCTCAATTCACGTAACAAGGGGTACAGTGAGCCTTTACACCCGACAGGTGTTTGAGAAATTTCCACTAAAGTTGGATGTGAAATTAAAAAATTTGATTTTTTTTTCACTAAAATGCTGTAGTTACCCCAATTTTTTCATTTTCACAAGGGGTAATAGGAGAAAAAGCCTCCCAAAATTTTAACCCCGTTTCTTCTGAGTATTGAAATACCCCATATGTAGATGTAAAGTGCTCTGCGGGCGAACTACAATGCTCAGAAGAGAAGGAGCGCCATTGGGCTTTTGGAGAGAGAATTTGTTTGGAATGGAAGTCAGGGACCATGTGCTTTTATAAAGCCCCCATGGGGCCAAAACAAAGGATCCCCCCACATGTGACCTCATTTTGGAAACTACACCCCTCATGAAATGTAATAAGGGGTGCAGTGAGCATTTACACCCCACTGGCTTTTGACAGATCTTTGGGACAGTGGGCTGCGCAAATGAAAAATAAAATTTTTCATTATTACGGACGACTGTTCAAAAAATCTGTCAGACACCTGTGGGGTGTAAATGCTCAGTGTACCCCTTAATATATTTCGTGAGGGGTGTAGTTTCCAAAATGGGGTCACATGTGGGGGGGGTCCACTGTTCTGGCACCATGGGGGCTTTGTAAATGCACATGGCCTTTAATTCCAGATGCATTCTCTCTCCAAAAGCCCATTGGCGCTCCTTCTCTTCTGAGCATTGTAGTTCGCCCGCAGAGCACTTTACATCCACATATGGGGTATTTATATACTCAGAAGAAATGGGGTTACAAATTGTGGGGGTCTTTTTTTTTCCTATTTCCCCTTGGGAAAATGAAAAATTTGGGATAACACCAGCATTTTAGTGAAAAAAAAAAATTTCATTTTCACATCCAACTTTATTGAAAATTCTTCAAACACCTGTGGGGTGTTAAGGCTCACTATATCCCTTGTTATGTTCTGTGAGGGGTGTAGTTTCCAAAAAGGGGTCACATGTGAGTGTTTTTTTTATTGCGTTCATGTCAGAACCGCTGTAACAATCAGCCACCCCTGTGCTAATCACCTCAAATGTACATGGCACTCTCACTCCTGAACTGCCTTGTGCACCTGCAGAGCATTTTACATCCACATATGGGGTATTTCTATACTCAGAAGAAATTGTGTTACAAATTTTGGGGGTCTTTTTCTCCTTTTACCTCTTGTGAAAATGAAAAGTATGGGGCAACACCAGCATGTTAGGGTAAAAAATTAATTTTTTTTACAATACTATGCTGGAGTAGACCCCAACTTTACCTTTTCATAAGGGGTAAAAGGAGAAAAGGCCCCCCAAAATGTGTTAGGAAATTTCTCCTAAGTACAGAAATACCCCATATGTGGCCCTAAACTGTTGCCTTGAAATACGACTGGTCTCCGAAGTGAGAGAGCGCCATGGTCATTTGAGGTCTAAATAAGAGATTTGCATAGGAACGGACCTGGATGCAAGAATTAGATTTGCCTCTGATACCAAAACTCACAGCATGTCTTGACAGTCAATGGCTGCCCGGCAATACTGGGAGTTGCTTTGCAACAGCTGGAGGCTCCATTTTGGAAACAGTGTTGTACAAGAAATTTTTTATTTTCATTTGGGGGGGGGGGACTTTGTAGGGGTATATGTATATGTAGTGTTTTACTTTTTATTTTGAGTTGGTGTAGTGTAGTGTAGTATTTTTAGGGTACATTCACACGGTCGGGGAAAATTTGCTGCATCTCAAACTTGCATCGAAAAACTCGCTGTAAGCCCCTGCACGTGTGGATGTGCCCTGTACATTTGCTGTTGCAAAACTACAACTACCAACATGCCCTTTGGCTGTCCGTGCATGCTGGGGGTTGTATTTATGCAACAGCTGGAGGCACACTGGTGGCAAAACACAGAGTTTGTTACTACACTCAGTGTTTTGCAACCAGTGAGCCTCCAGCTGTTGCAAAACTACAACTCCCAGCATGTATGGTCTATCAGTGCATGCTGGAAGTTGTAGTTTGCAACAGCTGGAGGCACACTGGTTGCGAAACACTGAGTAAGGTAACAAACTCTGTGTTTCACAACCAGTGTGCCTTCAGCTGTTGCAAAAACTGCAACTCTCAGCATGCAGTGACAGCTGAAGGGCATTCTGGGACTTGTGGTTATGCAACAGCTGGAAGCATACTACTAAAACTCCCAGCATGCCCTTTGGCTGTCCATGCATGCTGGGGGTTTTGGTTATGCAACAGCTGGAGGCACACTGGTTGCAAAGCACTGAGTTTGTTACTTAACTCAGTGTTTCTCAACTAGTGTGCCTCCAGCTGTTGCAAAACTACAATTCCCATCATGCCCAGACAGCCGAAGGACAATGTTGGGAGTTGTAGTTATGCAACAACTGGAGGAGAACAGTTTGGAGACCACTGTGTAGTAGTGTCCAAATAGTAGCCTCCCAGATGTTGCTAAACTTCAACTCAAAGCATGCTCAGACTGTCCAGGCATGCTGGGAATTGTAGTTCTGCAACATCTGAAGGGCCAGATGTTATAGAAATACAACTCCCAGCATGCTGAACATCTGTGGCCCTCCAGATGTTGCAAAACTACAACTTCCAGCATGCCCAGAAAGCCTTTGGCTGTCTGGGCATGCTGGAAGTTGTAGTTTGGCAACTCCTAGAAGGCAGCAGTGAAGATCACTTACCACTGATCTTCACTGCAGCCTCCACCACTGTCTCCGCCGCCGCCTCCTTACTGCCGCCGGTCCCGCCGATGCCTGTCACCAGTCCCTCTGCTGCCTGATGCCAGTCCCGCCGCAATCACCGGTCCCTTGCTGCTCCGGCACCCACCGCCATCTTCCCACCCGCTGTGCCCGGACACCCAGGGCCAGGCAGAGCGGGGATTTCAACTTTAACCCCCCTGCCCCAAACTGCCATTGGTCAGTCCTAACTGACCAATGGCAGGGGAGAGGAGAAGGTGAGACCCCTGCCACCTCGCTCCCATCATTTAGGATGATTGTGGCTGTCTCTGACCAGATCAGCCCGGAATCACCGCAAATCGCTGGTCTGAATTGCGATTTTCAGGAACCCCCCAGGGGTTTGCACGGAGTACCTGTTGAATGCTTTCAGCAGGCATCCCGGTCCAGTCCTCGCCCGATGCACGGCAGGGACGGAAATTCCCAAGGGCATACAGGTACACACTGACATGCTGGTACTTAAGGACCAAGGGCGTACTTGTATGCCGGGGGAAATTCTGGTCCCCGCCGCTCGCCAGGCAGGGACCAGAACCGGGATGCGTGCTGAAATTATTCACCAAGCACCCTGTGCAAACCCCTGGGGAGATCCTGAGACTCCCCCCCATGTTGGCGCAGATCGCAAGATTGCCGCAGATCGCCGGTGAATTCACATCGGGGATCTGCGGCGATTCTGGTCTTACGGGTCACGTGTGACCCGATAACCTGGCATTAGAAGGTGATCGTTGGTTTATTATACACCGCCAATCACCTTCTATTGCTAGGGGAAGGTGGAGATCACATCACCTCCCCAGATGAGCTGCTATTGGTCGTCCAACCAATAGCTGCTGGCAGAAGAGGGGTTAATGTCCCCTTCTCTCAGCTCTGCTAGCCCACCGAGTTCAGTCAGCGGCAGAGCTGAGAGAAAGAGCCAAGGACCCCCCTTTTGACCTGATCAATAGCACACAGTTATATAGAGTTTGCACGAAGCACACATACATACACACTTCCCCGCCCCTCCACACCCATCCCCCCCGCCACCATAGAAAAATTGGTGATGGCCTGCCAGGCATATTCGGTGGAGGAGACAAATGCTTTCAACACCGAATCTGCCAGTGAGGAAGAGGAAGAACCTACTTTTCTGTGTCCTTTCTTGTCCTTCTCATCTAGTTCCTATGATGAGCCCCCTGCATAGTGGCGGACACGCCGCCACGCGAGGCCACACCCCCCCAAGATAGTGACCGACACTAGTATGAGCGTCCGCGCCGCTCGTAATAGGAGTCTGACCCCCTAGACAAGCCTGCCGGAGCTCTCTTCCAGTGAACCTGTCTGGAGACCCCCAGAGGGACATCAGCCACGGATTCCTGAGTTTGTTGGCGACTCAAGAATCCCGATTGATACAGCTGGATACACTGAAATAGACTTTTTTCGTTATTTCAGTGACGACTTTATCAATCTAATGGCGGAGCAGACAAATCTGTTTGCCCAACAGTTAATCGCCCACCACCCAGATTCGTTTTTGGCTAAGCCCAATGAATGGTACGCCGTTAATGCAGCCAAAATGAGTACATTTTGGGGCCTCGTGCTGCATATGGGCCTAGTCAAAAAACTCTGGAGTGGGAAAGTCCTCTACCAGACCCCACTCTACAGTATGGCCATGATACGGAGGCGGTTCGAGCCCATACAGAAATGAATGCATTACACTGATAATGTGGCATGTCCCCCCCGCCTTGAAGTGATCCCGCCTATGACCGGCTTTACAAAGTGAGGCCGGTTATAGATTACTTTGGGGCTAAATTTTGGGAGGCCTACGTACCCCTAAGGGAGCTCTCTGTAGATGAGTCTCTTATCAGTTTTAAGGGGAGACTCATCTTTTGCCAACATTTTCCCTCGAAGTGGGTGCTGTAATGCGTGAAACTCTACAAACTTTGCGAGTGTACCTCCGGGTACACTTGCAAGTTTAGAGTAAATGAGGGATGGGATTTCCATATTGAACCCCCAGAATGTCCCCCCACTCTGGGTGTTAGTGGGAAACTCATTTGGGATCTCGTGCACCCATTGCTAGATAAGGGTTACTAAGTGTACATGGACAACTTTCATACAAGCATCCCTCTGTTCACATCCCTCGCCACAAGATCCATGTTCGCTTGTGGGACCAAGCGGAAGAACCAGAGGCCTCCCTGTAAATTTTATCCAGACACCTATGCCCAATGGTGAGTCCCATGCCCTTACCCTTGAAAACCTGTTGCTAGTCAGGTATAAGGATAAGAGGGATGTCCTTATGCTGACCACAATTCATGGTAACGGCAGCTCACTTGTCCCTGTGCGAGGTACCACAACAACGGTCCTCAAGCCTGATTGATTTCTAGACTACAATCGGCATATGGGGGAGTTGATCTTTCTGATCAAGTCCTCGAGCCATACAACGCCATGCGGAAAACACGAGTATGGTACAAAAAAGTTGCGGTCTACTTGGTACAGGTTGCCATGTACAACTCTTTTGTACTGTCATAACACCACCTTAAGTATAAACATATAAATCTTTATTGAAAATGTTTTACATAAAAAACATATAGATGCAAAAAAGTGAAGTATTGCAATGGAAATCCAACACAAAAATATCTGGCGCAGAGTAAGAATAATACATACAAATGAGTACATAGAAATTGTCCACACCCTATATATAGCAATCTATGGAATAATACAGTTTAGCCACTGTGGGCTATCCATACAAATGCTGCATAGAAATGTATCAGGATTAGCTAGTAATATAACCCAGAACTGGTATATAGCCAGGTCTGAGAGTGCATAATGAAATACAATGATATTGGGGACAACATGTCTAAGTATTCAGTGAGAATCAATATGTAACCTACCCATGTGGGATAACGAACTCTGCAACCGACCGGTTGCAGAGTTCGTTATCCCACATGGGTAGGTTACATATTGATTCTCACTGAATACTTAGACATGTTGTCCCCAATATCATTGTATTTCATTATGCACTCTCAGACCTGGCTATATACCAGTTCTGGGTTATATTACTAGCTAATCCTGATACATTTCTATGCAGCATTTGTATGGATAGCCCACAGTGGCTAAACTGTATTATTCCATAGATTGCTATATATAGGGTGTGGACAATTTCTATGTACTCATTTGTATGTATTATTCTTACTCTGCGCCAGATATTTTTGTGTTGGATTTCCATTGCAATACTTCACTTTTTTGCATCTATATGTTTTTTATGTAAAACATTTTCAATAAAGATTTATACGTTTATACTTAAGGTGGTGTTATAACTCCAATTTCTCTGTATACATTCATTTATGGAGTTCCCCTGTCCTTGACAGGATTAGTACACACTCCCTTATGGGTGCCATTGGGGCACATGGGAGTGTATGGTGTATTTTTTTAGGACTTTGGTATTCATTCTTTTGTACTGTCCCAGTACGCTAGCAACACAGGGACATTCCTCCAGTTCCAAGAAGAATTCCTAAGTGCCCTGATCTTTGGGGACCGGGAAGGAACAGGCCGGAGTTCCCAAGGAACTGGAAATATAGGTGCCAGGATCATCCCAGGCCGGCACTTTCCAGGTGAGGTCCCCCACACTGGAAAGAAGGGACAATCCCAGAAAAAATGCAGAGTGTGCCACAAGAGGGCGAAACGGAAGGACATCACCACTCAGTGTTACACTTGCCCCGATCATCCAGGCTGTTACGCCTAGCGCTCCGGGCCCCCGCTCCTCCCCGGAGCGCTCACGGCGTCTTTCTCCCTGCAGCTCCCCGGTCAGTTCCGCTGACCGGGAGCGCTGCTCTGTCATGGCCGTTGGGGATGCGATTCGCACAGCGGGACGCGCCCGCTCGCGAATCGCATCCCAGGTCACTTACCCGTTCCCGTCCCCTGCTGTCATGTGCTGGCGCGCGCGGCTCCGCTCTCTAGGGCGCGCGCGCGCCAGCTCCCTGAGACTTAAAGGGCCAGTGCACCAATGATTGGTGCCTGGCCCAATTAGCTTAATTGGCTCCCACCTGGTCCCTGACTATATCTAACCTCCTCCCATGCACTTCCTTGCCGGATCTTGTTGCCCTTGTGCCTAGTGAAAGCGTTTTGTGTGTTTAAAAACCTGTGTACCAGAACTTCTGCTATCTCCCCTGACTACGAACCTTGCCGCCTGCCCCCGACCTTCTGCTACGTCCGACTTTGCTTCTGCCTACTCCCTTGTACCTCGCCTATCTTCAGCAGCCAGAGAGGTGAGCCGTTGCTAGTGGATACGACCTGGTCACTACCGCCGCAGCAAGACCATCCCGCTTTGCGGCGGGCTCTGGTGAAAACCAGTAGTGTCTTAGAACCGGTCCACTAGCACGGTCCTCGCTATCCCTCTCTGGCACAGAGGATCCACCTCCTGCCAGCCGGCATCGTGACAGTAGATCCGGCCATGGATCCCGCTGAAGTTCCTCTGCCAGTTGTCGCTGACCTCCCTACGCTGGTCGCCCAGCAAGCTCGTCAGATCGCCCAGCAGTCGCAACAGATAGCGCAACAAGATCACCAGCTGTCGTACTTGACCACCATGACACAGCAACTCCAGTCACAACTACAGCAAGTACAGTCGCAGCTACAGCAGCAACAACCATCTCCTCCGCCAGCTCCTGCACCCCTTCCGCGGCGAGTGGCCGCTCCTAGCCTCCGCCTGTCCTTGCCGGACAAATTTAATGGGGACTCTAAGTTTTGCCGTGGCTTTCTTTCGCAATGTTCCTTGCACTTGGAGATGATGTCGGATCAGTTTCCTACTGAAAGGTCTAAGGTGGCTTTCGTAGTCAGCCTTCTGTCTGGAAAAGCCCTGTCATGGGCCACACCGCTCTGGGACCGCGATGACCCCGTCACTGCCTCTGTACACTCCTTCTTCTCGGAAATTCGAAGTGTCTTTGAGGAACCTGCCCGAGCCTCTTCTGCTGAGACTGCCCTGCTGAACCTGGTCCAGGGTAATTCCTCCGTTGGCGAGTACGCCATACAATTCCGTACTCTTGCTTCTGAACTATCCTGGAATAATGAGGCTCTCTGCGCGACCTTTAAAAAAGGCCTATCCAGCAACATTAAAGATGTTCTGGCCGCACGAGAGACTCCTGCTAACCTGCATGAACTCATTCATCTAGCCACTCGCATTGACATGCGTTTTTCTGAGAGGCATCAAGAGCTCCGCCAGGAAAAAGACTTAGATCTCTGGACACCTCTCCCACAGTCTCCACTGCAATCTGCGCCTAGGCCTCCCGCCGAGGAGGCCATGCAAGTGGATCGGTCTCGCCTGACCCTGGAAGAGAGGAATCGCCGTAAGGAAGAGAATCTTTGTCTGTACTGTGCCAGTACTGAACATTTTTTGGTGGATTGCCCAATCCGTCCTCCACGTCTGGGAAACGCACGCTCGCACCCAGCTCTCGTGGGTGTGGCGTCTCTTGATGCCAAGTCGGCTTCTCCACGTCTCACGGTGCCTGTTCGGATTTCTACTTCAGCCAGCTCTCCCCTCTCAGCCGTGGCCTGCCTGGACTCTGGAGCTTCTGGGAATTTTATTCGGGAGTCCTTTGTGAATAAATTCCGCATTCCGGTGACCCGTCTTGTCAAGCCACTCCACATTTCCGCGGTCAACGGAGCCAGGTTGGATTGCACCGTGCGTTACCGCACGGAGCCCCTCCTAATGTGCATCGGACCTCATCACGAGGAAATTGTATTTTTTGTCCTTCCTAATTGCACTTCTGAAGTTCTCCTTGGACTACCCTGGCTTCAACACCATTCCCCAACCCTGGATTGGTCCACTGGGGAGATCAAGAGTTGGGGTCCCTCTTGTTCCAAGGACTGCCTTCAACCGGTTCCCAGTACTCCCTGCCGTGACCCTGTGGTTCCTCCTGTATCCGGTCCCCCTAAGGTCATTAAGGACTCTGCCTGCCACAGGAAATGCCCCTCCCCCCCTCCCAGTCCCATCAGGCAAGCTTCTGTGTCCCCTCATGGCCCTCATCCTGGTGTCACACTGCCCCGTGCCAGGTCTCGCCCTCTGCCCTCTCTCCCCATTCCTACTCCTGCGGTTCTGCCTGCCGTTGAGGAATCCCTCCATCCTTTCCCGGTGTCCTCATCCCAGGGGAGGCAGTTACCGGCCAAAGAGAAGGGGAGACCTAAGGGGGGGGTACTGTTACGCCTAGCGCTCCGGGCCCCCGCTCCTCCCCGGAGCGCTCACGGCGTCTTTCTCCCTGCAGCTCCCCGGTCAGTTCCGCTGACCGGGAGCGCTGCTCTGTCATGGCCGTTGGGGATGCGATTCGCACAGCGGGACGCGCCCGCTCGCGAATCGCATCTCAGGTCACTTACCCGTTCCCGTCCCCTGCTGTCATGTGCTGGCGCGCGCGGCTCCGCTCTCTAGGGCGCGCGCGCGCCAGCTCCCTGAGACTTAAAGGGCCAGTGCACCAATGATTGGTGCCTGGCCCAATTAGCTTAATTGGCTCCCACCTGGTCCCTGACTATATCTAACCTCCTCCCATGCACTTCCTTGCCGGATCTTGTTGCCCTTGTGCCTAGTGAAAGCGTTTTGTGTGTTTAAAAACCTGTGTACCAGAACTTCTGCTATCTCCCCTGACTACGAACCTTGCCGCCTGCCCCCGACCTTCTGCTACGTCCGACTTTGCTTCTGCCTACTCCCTTGTACCTCGCCTATCTTCAGCAGCCAGAGAGGTGAGCCGTTGCTAGTGGATACGACCTGGTCACTACCGCCGCAGCAAGACCATCCCGCTTTGCGGCGGGCTCTGGTGAAAACCAGTAGTGTCTTAGAACCGGTCCACTAGCACGGTCCTCGCTATCCCTCTCTGGCACAGAGGATCCACCTCCTGCCAGCCGGCATCGTGACACAGGCCTCTACATTAAGGATTGCTTTAGGGAGTATCACACTTCCATGGAATACAAAATTTTTCCTTTTCATTTTAATTTCCCATAATTTGACCCCAATTTACCAAGTCCAGAGTACATTCCAACTTTTAACCCAATAAACCACTAAATTGCCCAAAAAAAACTCTTTCTTAAAAAAAAAAATAAACCTGATAGGACCTCTGGGGGTCTTTTTTTCAAAAATGGGTCATGTTTCACTGAGTCACTAGCATCAGGGTCTTTTATATGTTGCCTCAAATGCGCAGCGCTCTCTCCCCACCTGAGAAGTATGCACATTTGAGGCAACAGGTTAGGGACGGCCACACACATTACATTCCCAGAATGATGATTCAGAGCATAGGGTTTGGGGTGGGCATATTTTTTACTTTTGGCTATGCTCTGGGTCATCATTCTGGGAACATAATTGGCATTTCAGTAGTCAAATTGCAATTTTCATTCCCCCCCCTCCATTCCAAATGTCCAGTTCCCCCTATACACCTTCCCTAGGGGGTGTACTGTGTGGAATGGGGTCACATGTGGGTGCTCTTTTCTTTTCTTTTTTTTGATTGTATGTAACCGTGAGCTGCTGATATGCCATAGACCTCAAATGCAACCACTCTTGAGCCCTATAGTGCGCCCGCACAGCATGTTATGTCCACATATGGGGTATTTCCATATTCTAAAGCAATGGGGTTACAAAATTTGGGGGGCATTTTATCCTATTAACCCTTGTGCAAATGAATATTTGGGGTAACACTGGCATTTTTGTGAAAAGAAAACCCTATTTTGTCATTTTACGGCCCAATGTTTCAAACAACTGTGAGGTGTAAATACTCACTGTACCCCTTGTTACGTTCCCTGAAGGGTGTAGTCCCGCTGTTTAGGCTCCATGGTAGCTCTGTAAATGCTCAGGGCCCCTGACAAAAGTCTCCAAAAGCTGAATGGCGCTCCTGCACCTCTGAGACCTGGTGTGCACCCGCAGAGAAGTTTCCGTCAAATATGAGGTATGCCCTAATTCCGATTAAATGTATTTACAACTCACGGGGACATTGGGGTAACCCCAGCATTTTAGTGTAAAAAAAAAATCAAAATTTTCCTTTTCACATCCCACTTTAATGAACATTTATCAAACACCTGTGGGATGTTAAGTCTCTCTGTACCCCTTGTTACGTGTAGTTTCCAAATTAGTGTGCCATGCAGTTTATTTTTTTTTTTGCTGTTCTGGCACCATAGGGGCTACCTAAATACGACATAATTTCCATACTCAGAAGAAATGGGGTTACAAATTTTGGAGGCATTTTCTCCTATTACCCCTTGTAAAAATGATAAAATTGGAGAAAAAACTGCATTTTAGTAAAGAAAAAAACACATCCAATTTTAACAAAAAGTCTGCAAACAACTGTGGGGTGTTATGGCTCACTGTACTACTTGTTACATTTCTTGAGGGGTGTAGTTTCCCAAATGGTGTGCCATGTGTATTTTTTTTTAGCTGTTCTGGAGCCATAGGGGCTTCCTAAATGTGACATGCCCCCCAAAAACCATTTCAGCTAAAATTGGCTTTCCAAAAGACAAATGTGACTCCTTCTCTTCTGAGCATTGTTGTGCACCCGCAGTGCACTTGACGTCCACACATGGGGTATTTCCATATTCAGAAGAGATGAGGTCAAAAATTTGGGGAGGAATTTTCTCCTATTACCCCTTGTAAAAATGTAAAATTTGGGGGAAAACCTGCATTTTAGTGAAAAAAAATGAATACATTCATTTACACCTCCAAATTTAACGAAAAGTCGTCAAACACCTGTGGGGTGTTAAGGCTCACTGTTACGTACCTTGAGGGGTTTAGTTTCCAAAATAGTATGCCATGTGGGTTTTTCTTTTGCTGTTCTGGCACCATAGGGGCTTCCTAAATGTGACATGCCCCCCAAAAACCATTTCAGCAAAATTTTCATTCCAAAAGCCAAATGTGACTCCTTCTCTTTTGAGCATTGTTGTGCGCCCGCAGTGCACGTCCACACATGGGGTATTTCCATACTCAGAAGAGATGGGGGTTACAAATTTTGGGGGGCATTTTCTCCTATTACCCCTTGTAAAAATGTAAAATTTTGGGGAAAACCAGCATTTTAGAGAAAAAATAAATAAATTAATTTACACTTCCGACTTTAACGAAAAGTCGTCAAACACCTGTGGGGTGTTAAGGCTCACTGTACCCCTTGTTACGTTCCTTGAGGGGTGTCGTTTCCAAAATAATATGCCATGTGTGTTTTTTTTGTTTTTTTTTTGCTGTTCTGACACCATAGGGGCTTCCTTGATGTATCAGGAGAGCCAAGTACTCTACAGGCGATTCATTCAGAGAGGATATCCCCAAAAGGTCCTTCATAGGGCCTTTGCAAGGGCAAGGGACACTCCTAGACAGGAGTTGTTGCTGAATAAGTCCTCTCAAATTCAGCACCCTAAGACAGTACGTTGTATTGGCACCTTTGATGAGAATAACAGGCAAATAAATATATTGCACCAATATTGGCCAATACTACAGGCGGATGATGACCTCAAGGAGGTAATTACACCTTATCCATCGGTCACCTGTAGAAGGGGGAAAAACATATGTGATTATCTGGTCCATAGCCTCTTAAATGAAAAACAGGATGGTATCTGGCTTAAATCTACAATTATTGGATCTCATCCTTGTGGTAACTGCACCTAATCTACAGATTCCTACCTAAGGTTAAGGATTTTTTTAATCCTGTTGACAATCGCAAATATGTAATAAAAGATTTTATAAACTTTCAGACAGCAGGAATAGTATACATTGCCCAATGCGGTTGTCCTAAAATTTATGTGGGCAAAACCACACAACAATTTAGAAGGAGGAGCTCCAAACATCTTAGCACCATCCACAGTGGGACAGACACGCCCCTAGCCAGGAACATTCATGAAGTTCATGGTGGAGATGTCGTAACCCTCAAGTTTTGGGGGCTTATCAAAATGACACTAGGCCCGAGATGAGGTAACTTGGATAAGAAATTACTCCGTGAGGAGGCAAAATGGATTCAGAGGCTTAAGAGCTTAAGCCCATTGGGGCTAAATGAAGGATTCACCTACACGGCTTTTATTTAATCAATTTATCCTGCAATCACAATACTCAACTGATGGAAAATAACTCAGGGATGACACACAGCCAAAATTGACACTAATACCAAGAAGGGAAGAATAGCTTTATATAGCAAGATGAGCGAGAAATGGACATTTGTAACCAGAAGCAGAACAGACCAATCCAACAATATGACATGAAAATGGTCTTCGGGGGCAATTATCATATGATAGTAAAAATAATGGATTTGATGATGTGATTTAACAACCACTACATAGTAGTGTTGCATGAGTATACAGTTTGCATGTATGGGGTGAATGGAATACTCCAGTATCAAAATTATACTATATGTGCATCTAATACATCTTGTAACCACATGTGAATAACTGTAGTAACAAAAGCATGGCCAAACAATAATGCTATACTTATTCAAACAAGCAATCAGAAGTCTATGTCTTCGGGTCTAAATCAACTGCTAATGATGATAGGTTGATTGGACACTGTATGCTTTATAATGCAGGCTGTGCATGATATGTTTTGAACAATCAATACATAATCATCTTCAGTTCACAGCCAATTGATCATAATGTTCAAATTTGGGCATATCATATATCGCTCCCCTAATATCACGCATATATTTACATCACTATGTCAGCAAGATATATATGTAGGAAGCCTATTTAGCTGAATTTGTGCGAGGGGGCGTGAATTCCCACGCCCCCCTGCACCTAGAGGCGGGGTCTTGCTGGAGGCACCACTATTAAACGCCCCCGCAACACACAGGCGGGGCGTACGTGGTTTTCAGGCACTTCAGCGGTCGTCCAGCGTGCAGAGGTCCCACCACGAGAAACCCGGTCTCCGGCCTTATGTCTCAGTCAGGTACCACCACACGCTCCAGGTTCCCGGAGAGGACCGGAGCACCGTCCCCGGTTGCCCCACTCAGGTCCCCTCGCCGCCCTCTGCGAGGCCCCCTGCCACCCCCTTTGCCGTGTTACTCTACTGGGCCTGGCGAGACACGGAGGGGCGGGCGGCCGCAGGCGGCGGACATAGTCATAGCCTCTGCCAGGCGGCCCAGATTGCTTCCCCAAGAGTACCCCCCCCCCACTCCCGGGGGCCCGAGCGGCGAGACCAGCGTCCCCACGCTCCGGAGCGTATCCGCCGGGCCACGGGGGGGGGGGGGGGGGCGGGGCCCACCGCCGTCTAGGTGCTCGCCGGGCCCTCACCTGGTTTCGACCCGGGTCTCCTCCTCGGCCGCGGGAGGGGGCGAAGCCCACGTCCAGCACGGTGCCCGGTCCGGTCCCCACGCCGGGCTCTCCTCCTCCTCCTAAAAAAAAAAAAAAAAAATAATAATAATAATAATAGTAATAAATATGTCAAAACAAACAAGTAAATGTATAAATAACAAGGCGGCCGGGTGGATCACTCTGTCTTCCCAACAGTAGGGGGACTGGCGGCACCCCTGCACCATTCAAGGGCTCGGCTCCCCGCGGCCACCGGGCAGCTGGATGCCATAGGGGGAGTCTCCTCTGCATTTCCCCTCCTCCACTTTCACACCCAGGCTTTCCTTCCGGTACCAGGGCCACCTCGGCCCAGGTTGGTGGGGGTCGACTCTTTACGTAGCGGCCATGCCTCGCAGCTGCGCACAAGCGTTGTGCCGTTCAGTCACTCATAACATTCTTTCCGCACAGTCGCCCTTAGATTTCTTTCTGTACAGTCACTCAGCTTTCGTACCTGACAGTCACCCGGCTCTTACGTCGTCCAGTCACTCATAGCATCCACACCATGCAGTCACTCATAGCATCTGCACCGTACAGCCTGTTAATAGCTTTCACACCGTGCAGTCACTCATAGCTTTTTACATACTGCGCAGTCACTCACAGCTTTACACCATGCAGTCACTCATAGCATCCACACCGTGCTGTCACTCATAGCATCCACACAGTACAGTCTTTTCATAGCTTTCACACCGTGCAGTCACTCATAGCTTTTACATACTGCGCAGTCACTCACAGCTTTCACACCATGCAGTCACTCTCAGCTTCCATGCCGTACAGTCACTCACTACGTCCCTCACTGTGCAGCCACTCCTAGCTTCATACCGTATAGGAACTCTTAGCATTATTCCGTCACAGTTCACGCACAGCGTTCTGCCGTGCAGTCACTCGTAGCATTCACACCGTGCACTCACTCATAGGTTCACCATGCAGCCGCTCATAAGCGTCATACCAGGCAGTCGCCCACAGCTTCTTGCAGTCCGCTCACTCATAGCGTCTTACTGCACAGTCACTCATATCATTGATATTGCACTGTCACTAGGCGCTCATACCTTGCAGTCACCCTTACCATCTCATTCTGTGCCGTCTCCTCAGCGTTTCCACCATGCACCTACTCTCAGCACTCATACCATGCAGTCACTCCTAGACCGTTCCACACGTAGCTTCTCACGATACATGTACTCATGGTTTCACACCGCACACAACACGTATACGGTTCATACAGTCACAACATTCACCACTCTTACGTAATGTCAGTACTACACCGCCCGCCGTTCTTACTGAACCTACGCGCATGCATTTCACACCACGTATAAACATTCAGAAATTTCATCCTGCACAACAGGCGCTCTTAGCGGCACACACAGGGCATACAGTTATAGTGTTGCATAGAGCACACACATCATAGTGCTTCATGCAGTGGGTACAGCAAGTCATTCACAGGTTACTCAAGTTCAGGGTCACTTGCCGCAAGCACAGTCACGTCATTGTACAAATACACGCTCACAGTCTCACATACAATAGGTACAGTCGGGGTACCGTGTACGGTATGTACGCTCTTGGTGTCATTTACAGTGAGTACAGTTGTTGTTGCATTCAATTCACACGCCTAGTCGCACATAGTGGGTACAGTAGTATCACACACAGTACACACGCTCACTCTGTTACATGCAGGGAGTACAGTCACATTGTCGCATATAGCACACACGCTCACAATGGTTATGCTGCGAGTGCAGCGGTAGTACGGTCACAGTTCATATGATAGTTCCATGCAGTGGGTACAGTTCCGTTTTACACACAGCACATACGTACATCACGCCACATACTGTGAATACAGTCGTAGTGCCAGACGTTCACATTTGCAGCACCGTACCGTGCCCATCATGGTCATTTCGCACTCACATGTGCCCCGGCGTCAATTTCAGGCGCTCGCGGCTTGCACGGAACGCACGCTCACAACCATCGTCGTGTCTAGCTCCTCACTGTGTTGCCGCACTTTGCTCATAGCTACTACTGTTTCATACGTACAACCTCACTCGGCACACCACACTCACACTCGTAAACTTCTCACGGTACAGATATTCTCAGGTGGCACTGTACAGTCACATATAGTTACCCTGCACACGTCGATACCGGCGGTTGGTCCCTGTAGTTGACATGCCACATTCACATTACCATAGTAACTGCTCAGTCTCAGCCAAGCATCCGCATCATGCCATGCTCGCCAGTCACCTAGCTTGTCCTAACGGTTTATTGTTGTTGCGGACACGTCATTCTGCACATTTTATGCCATGACACAAGTGGGTACACCCACTCCACCTGCCACGTCCTGCAGGAAGAGCCGCTTCCCATTCCTTGTTACTGTCAGGTCTTCTGAATACAACATCACGACACATAGGTGGTTGTTTCCTCATCACACCTGCCACGCCTGCAGGGGACAGCACTTCGCGGTGGCTGCTACTGACACTCCTTCAGAGCTACGACACCAGGAAACACGGATGGTGGGCGTAGTCCTCATGCCCCCAGGGGGTTGCGCCGAGCAGCCATGGTTATAGACACCGTCAGATCACACACACTTTAGAAAAAAATAAAAAAAAATAAATAAATAATAATAATATAAAATAATGGGAAACATGTACACTCACGCATGTACTTCTCGACACGTACCCACTGTTTCCATGTCACTTTCATCACTCTTGTTTGCTTACCACAGTTACTCGTTCCACACACCGACGCTGCTACTGACACGTCTTCAGAGCCTCGCGCGTCCTCTCATCCACCAAGTTCCCAGGTCCGACTCGCTCCAGTCGGGGTCCTGGTAAAGTCCGTTGTTCCTGACTCTGCTTCAGTGCAATATGACTCGTCACACATAGGCAGTGGGTCAACCGTTGGCTGACACGTCGTCAGTGGGGGCCCCTGCGTATGCTGTTCTGACTCTTCTTCAGCGCAACAGCATACACTTAGTCTCATTTTCACGACACCATGCATACATAATGTCAGGCACTCAGCTGTCTTTCACTCCCGATAAAAAAATAAAATAAAATAAAAAGGAAGCATGCACACTCTTATATATGTAAGTTGCAACACGTACCCGATGATCCATGTTTTACTTTCACCTCTTTGTTGCTTACTACAGTTACTCGCATCACACACTGACGCTGCTACTGACACGTCGTCAGAGCCTCGCGCGTCCTCTCACCCACCAAGTTCCTCAGGTCGGACTCTCTTCAGTCGGGGTCCTGGTGAAGTCTGTTGTTCCTGACTCTGCTTCAGTGCAACATGACTCGATACACTTAGGCAGTGGGTCAACCGGCTGGCTGACACGTTTTCAGTGGGGACCCCTGCGTAGGCTGTTCTGACTCTTCTTCAGCGCCACAGCATAGTTTCACAGCTTAGTCTCATCTCGCGTCACCACGCATACATCATGCCAGGCACGAAGCTGCCATTCACTCCCGCAGTACGAAAAAAAATAAAATAAATTAAAATAAAATAAATAAATAAATAAATAATAATAATAATTCAAATAAAAATGAATATGAACCCAGGGGTTGCATACCATCTCCACCTGCCACGCCTGCAGGGAGATTAAAGGCTTCGTCAGTATTTCCCCAAACACAGGTCGTAGAGTTACTATGTCATGACTCATAGGCAGTTTATTTCACGCATCAATCTGTCTTGTCCGCGCATGTCAGCATCACATTAACAGCTATCTCTTCCACAGACACGAGGGCACTCTAAGACCTGTCACGCCACAGGCACGAGGTTCGAGTCAGACTGCCTTTCCAGGCACAGCAGTATTGCAGAGACCTGTCACATCCACAGGCAAAAGGGTATGCGAGACCTGTCAGGTTACAGGTACGACAGTCACATATAGGCCTTCCACAGGCATGAGAGCATGCAGGACCTGTCAGAATCTACAGGCTCGATAGTCGTGTAGAGGCCGGTCATGTCTGCGGACACAGTGGTTCTGTTGATGCCTGTCTGCAGGCATGGCGGTCCTTAGGCTTAATTTGTTACTGGTATCTGTCGAGAATGCAAGCGTGATCAGGGCTGGGAGGCCCGTCGTTCGCTCCTGGTCATTACCTCGGAGACTATATTCGGGACGGTATGTTGGCAGGGCAGGATATGGCTCACAGTACAGTCCAGCCAACTCTTCATATCTCTACACAATGAATTTTTGCCTCTCTTTAGCAGGGACAGGAGGACATGTGTTGCCCGACAAGCTCTATCGGTTCCCCTTTTCGGCAATTACACAGTGAGCATGCCAATATGAACGAATCAGCTAGCACGTAGTCAGGCCCCGTTCCAGGGCTGTGCCGGACGCAGTAGGCGTCTCCAACATATTCTCTCCGTGGCAGACACTGCCTCAGGTGGTCGCCAGCCGGCAGGCACAACTCTCTTGGTTCCTTGAGTCTAGCATGAACAGTTTGGGGGAAGATAGACATGACGAATTTTGGTGTTGGTTATTATGGTTAGGGATGTTATCAACTCTACTTCTTGATTTTTTGCCCTCTATAGGCGTGCCCTCATACGCGGTTACGGGCACAATTCAATTTATTGATATAAGTACATAGGTTTGTATGCAAGGTGCAATCACAAGTACGGAACAACGCAAGCCGCTTGGTAAGTCAACGTTATGGTTTGCATAGTTGTGTTTCAGTGCTTGCCACTACAAGCCCGAATGTAAGCCCTGAGCACAAGTAGGAAGCCTATTTGGCTGAATTTGTGCGAGGGGGCGTGAATTTCCACGCCCCCCTGCACCTAGAGGCGGGGTCTTGCTGGAGGCACCACTATTAAACGCCCCCGCAACACACAGGCGGGGCGTACGTGGTTTTTAGGCACCCTCCCAACCCGCTCTTATTCTATCAATCCACCATAGGGTATGCCCTCTATAGGCGTGCCCTCATACGCGGTTACGGGCACAATTCAACCGCTTTGCCAGTCATTTTATTGATATAAGTACATAGGTTTGTATGCAAGGTGCAATCACAAGTACGGAACAACGCAAGCCGCTTGGTAAGTCAACGTTATGGTTTGCATAGTTGTGTTTCAGTGCTTGCCACTACAAGCCCGAATGTAAGCCCTGAGCACAAATATATATATATATATATATATATATATATATATATATATATATATATCATTCCTACACATTACTCATGTAAATGCAGATACATCATTATAGATAGCATCTATTCTTCTGAGCTTACATTGCTCTAATATGGAGTTGAGCACTGAGATTCTAAGTGTTAGCGCAGGTGTCAATGCGCAGCACAGTGAAAGCGAGTGGAGCTGATCAAGGGAGGTTTTAAAACCCCTAGCTTGGCGTTTTTGCTCTCAGTGCCCGCTGTCCTCTTGACAAAGGTGCGTCTAACAGCAAAACATGTTGAGGGGGCTGAGAAATGATTTTAATACAGTGATCACTCCAACAGGCTTGCACACTGCAGGTGCATACGGGAATTACAGACAATAGTACTGAGTGGCACCATACCTGTGTGTGGATTCACATTCCTCCACAACGGAGTGAATAGCACTGGAATTTTAAACCTTTTTGTTTGGTGTGTTTATGAAAACAATAAAGATTAAGTTTTTATATGTGGGAAATAGGGTATCTTTGGACAACCTCTGGTGATCTATAGGTTTAAATTGCGATTATACCCACCATATATATTGGTCTCTTAAGTATCGAATTCCTAAACATGACATGCCCCCAAAAACCATTTCAGAAAGACTCACTCACCAAAATCCCATTGTCGCTCCTTCCCTTCTGAGCCCTCTACTGCGCCCGCCGAACACTTGACATATACATATGAGGTATTTCCTTAATCTTGAGAAATTGGGTTACAAATTTTTGGGGGATTTCTCTCCTTTTACCCCTTGTAAAAATTCAAAAATTGGGTCTACAAGAACATATGAGTGTAAAAAATTAAGATTTTGAATTGTCTGCTTCACTTTGCTGTCATTCCTGTGAAACACCTAAAGGGTTAACACACTTTCTGAATGTCAATTTGTATACTTGGGGGGGGGGGGGGGTGCAGTTTTTATAATGGGGTCATTTATGGGGTATTTCTAATATGAAGACCCCGCAAATCCACTTCAAAACTGAACAGGTCCCTGAAAAATTCCGATTTTGAAAATATTGTGAAAAATTGGAAAATTGCTGCTAAACTTTGAAGCCCTCTGATGCCTTCCAAAAGTAAAAACATGTCAACTTTATGATGCAAACATAAAATAGAAATCTTATGTATTTGAATCAATATATAATTTATTTGGGATGTCCATTTTCCTTATAAGCAGAGAGTTTAAAAGTTAAAGAAATGCTAAATTTTCAAATTTTTCATAACGTTTTGGGATTTTTCACCAAGAAAGGATGCAAGTAATGCCGAAAATGTATCACTGTGTTAGAGTAGAATATGTCACGAAAAAACATTCTCGGAATCAGTATGAAAAGTGAAAGCATTCCAGAGTTATTAATGCTGAAAGTAGTACTCCGGGGGAAATTTTTTTTCTTAATCAACTGGTGCCAGAAAGTTAAAAAGATTTGTAAATTACTTCTATTAAAAAATCTTAATCCTTCCAGTACTTATTAGCTGCTGAATACTACAGAGGAAATTATTTTCTTTTTGGAACACAGAGCTCTCTACTGACATCAGGACCACAGTGCTCTCTGCTGACATCTCTGTCCATTTTAGGGACTGTCCAGAGCAGCATATGTTTGCTATGGGGATTTTCTCCTACTCTGGACAGTTTTTAAAATGGACAGACATGTCAGCAGAGAGCACTATGCTCGTGACTCAGCAGAGAGCTCTGTGTTCCAAAAAGAAAATAATTTCCTCTGCAGTATTCAGCAGCTAATAAGTACTGGAAGGATTAAGATTTTTTAATAGAAGTTATTTACAAATCTGTTTAACTTTCTGGCACCAGTTGATTTAAAAAAAAAAAGTTTTCCACCAAAGTACCCCTTTAACCCCTTAAGGACTCAGGGTTTTTCCGTTTTTGCACTTTCGTTTTTTCCTCCTTACCTTTTAAAAATCATAACCCTTTCAATTTTCCACCTAAAAATCCATATTATGGCTTATTTTTTGCGTCCCCAATTCTACTTTGCAGTGACATTAGTCATTTTACCCAAAAATGCACGGCGAAACGGAAAAAAAAATCATTCTGCAACAAAATCGAAAGAAAAAAAACGCCATTTTGTAAATTTTGGGGGCTTCCGTTTCTACTCAGTGCATATTTCGGTAAAAATTACACCTTATCATTATTCTGTAGGTCCATACGGTTAAAATGATACCCTACTTATATAGGTTTGATTTTGTCACACTTCTGGAAAAAATCATAACTACATGCAGAAAAATGTATACGTTTAAAAATGTCATCTTCTTACCCCTATAACTTTTTTATTTTTCCACATACGGGGCGGTATGAGGACTCATTTTTTGCGCCGTGATCTGAAGTTTTTATTGGTATGATTTTTGTTTTGATCGGACTTTTTGATCACTTTTTATTCATTTTTTAATGTTATAAAAAGTGACCAAAATATGCTTTTTTGGACTTTGGAATTTTTTGGCGCGTACGCCATTGACCGTACGGCTTAATTAATGATATATTTTCATAGTTCGGACATTTACGCATGCGGCGATACCACATATGTTTATTTATTTATTTTTTTACACTGTTTTATTTTTTGTATGGGAAAAGGGGGGTGATTCAAACTTTTATTAGGGAAGGGGTTAAATGACCTTTATTAACACTTTTTTTTTACTTTTTTTTTGCAGTGTTATAGGTCCCATAGGGACCTATAACACTGCACACACTGATCGCTCATCCTGATCACAGGCGTGTATTAACACGCCTGTGATCAACATTATCGGCGCTTGACTGCTCCTGCCTGGATCTCAGGCACGGAGCAGTCATTCGTCGATCGGAAACCGAGGAGGCAGGTAAGAGCCCTCCCGGTGTCCGATCAGCTGTTCGGGACGCCGCGATTTCACCGCGGCGGTCCCGAACAGCCCGACTGAGCAGCCGGGATACTTTCAGTTTAACTTTAGAAGCGGCGGTCAGCTTTGACCGCCGCTTCTAAAGGGTTAATACCGCACATCGCCGCGATCGGCGATGTGTGGTATTAGCCGCGGGTCCCGGCCGTTGATTAGCGCCGGGACCGACGCGATATGATGCGGGATCGTGGCGCGATCCCGCTTCATATCGCGGGAGCCGGCGTAGGACGTAAATATACGTCCTGCGTCGTTAAGGGGTTAAAGCGACAGTGGTCAAATTTGCAAAAAACGCCCTGGTCCTTAACGTAAAAATGGGCTTGGTCCTTAAGGGGTTAAGGTGAAGGAATCCTCTGAGTATCATATTGGCAGTATTATGTTAGCTCAGACTTCAGAAGAGGTTTTAGGGGTAGTGATTTCTGACAGGCTAAACAAGAATCAACAGTGTAGTAAGGCAGTAGGGAAAGCAAGTTGAAAACTTGGCTGTATAGCTATAGGTATGAGCAGTAGAGAAACTGTAATGTCATCTGTGTAGAGATTTAGTGAGACCAAATCTGAAATTCTGTGTTCAGTTCTGGAGACCTTATCTACAAAAAGACATTGGGGGGAGATTTATCAAAACCTTTGCAGAGGAAGAGTGGTGTAGTTTCCCGTGGCAACCAGTCAGATTGCTTCTTTCATTTTTCACAGGTCTCTTTAAACATGAAAGAAGCAATCTGATTGGTTGCCATGGGAAACTAGACCAATCTTCCTCCACACAGGTTTTAATAAATCTCCCCCATTGATAGAATAAAATGGGTCCGAAGATGTGCTATCAAAATAGTGAAAGGCCGTCAGCATAAAACCTATAAGGAAATTCTTAAAGGGGTACATCCATCTCAGCAATTAATTGTCACATAATAATGAAGGTAAATAGAATTATTTTAGGGGATCCATTAATGTTTTAAAAGGGCACTTTTCTGTAGATCTGGCTTACTTTCCACCGTGTGCCCATTTAAGTACGTACTGCATTTGGTTATGACCATCACTGCCTTTCAACAGCAGAGGCTGAGCTTCTTCTCTTGTTATCCATCATAGCTGTGCTGGATTAAGTTTGTGCAGCCGTTCCTTGCCCAGCCTCCTTTACAGGTATATAGACACATATAGCGGTATATGGTAACTAACTTATCAGTGCTTTGACAGTCGGCTTGCTCCAACCCTCTCTTATCGCTGTCTGTAAATATGGAGATAACAGTGTAGACATTTCAACAAGCTGATTGCTAATCACTCAGAATGGCAAATAAGTACATGACTGGTAACACTACGGGGGGCAGTACTGTTCACAGCTCATCTGCATATAAGGAACTTGTATAGAGGAGAGGAGGCAGGAAACTCTTAAATAAGGGTATGATAGATGAAAGGACCACACTGATAGATTTATTTTTCAATGTGGCTTAAGAGTTCTTCAACAAAGACAGACAATTGCCCAATATGAGCACTTAAGGCAACATACAATTCAATTGGGGCTTGTTTAAACCACAATTTACACAATGCATTTGTTGGGCGTAAAAAGCTATGCAAACAATCAGAAGAAATCTTAACATGTGATCTTTTCCTGCTGTCAATCCCTTATGTTTCTATGAATTGATGAATATCAAAGATTATATTATTAAATAATATAATAGGATGTTAGTACTCTACTTATCTGCTTGTGGAAAAATTAAGAAAATGCTTAGAGGGAATTTGCCGCTTAGCTTTTCTTTTACGAGTTGGAGACAAATATTGAAACCAGTCTTTTTTTTTCTAAGAATTTATTGTATATTTTCATTTCATTGTTTTGTACATTATGATGGGGAAGCTATCTTGCCTGAGCTGTTTTCAAGAGCATTTGGAGATATGTTTTACAGTAAGCCCCATGAAAGTAGGCAAAATTAATCTGGAGCTGACTCATTGACATAAATGGGAGAGGTTTCGGTTGCCGGGAAAAGGGGGCGCGGTCTCTGAAAATGGGCGTGTTCCTGAAATTTTCACAAAAACCCAACATATTTACTAAGTTTTCCACATAAAACGTGGTGGATTTGAGCTGAAGAAAACCCTACAGATCAGAGCATGTGTAAAAAAAAGCAAATTGTAGGGAAACTGGAAAATGTAGGGAAACCTTAGTAAATATCGTGGGGAATAAATTGTTGGGAATTAAAACCAGCAAAGAAACCTACACTCCACTCTTAGTAAATAAGGACCATTGAGTTTTATATAAATAGATAATGGGGGAGATATATCAAAAACTGTGCAAAGGAAGAATGGTGCAGTTGCCAATGGCAACCAATCAGATTGCTTCTTTCATTTTTTAAGAGCCCTGTGAAAAATGAAAGAAGCAATCTGACAGGTTGCCATGGGCAACTACACCACTCTTCCTTTACACAGGTTTTGATAAATCTCCCCCAATGTGTTCTATTTGTACCTGCAATAAAAAAGTTAATAATTAAAACAGATCTAAAAAAAAATACACTGAAACCACAGGAAGTCCAAAGACGGACACAATGCAAAGAGAGCTTGATGCAGGCAAAATAATTTTTACCTCATGTCCTATTTAAAGGAAAACGGTCAACTATTCACTCACACTAAACCAAATACACCGGGTTATAGTGCGGGTGAACTAGAGATCGATGCAGGTCTCTGACAAATATACATACCTGCAGTCCGGCATCCGGTCCCTCTTAAGATCGGATTCTTCCTGTCCTGAATTGGATTTGAATATTCATGGTCGCTGGTCATGTGAGCACTCAGTAGGCACAAGCGTTCACGTGACCAGCGACTATAAATATTCAAATCCAGACGGTGGGCCCACCTCAAGCGCGCAAATTCAGCGCAGAAAGAAGCCAATCTTCCAGACCGGGCGCCAAACTGCAGGTATGTATATTAGTCAGAGATCCCACATGGATCTCCTGTTCACCTGCACTATAACCCGGTGTATTGGGTTCAGTGTGGGTGAACGAGTGACCATTTTCCTTTAATACGGTTTCCTTGTTTGCATGGGGCCAAAAGCTGTGTTCCCATGGGATAATTTACCATGATTTTGTTTGATGTGTTGACTAAATCTACATTTTAAATAAACAGGAGTTAGTGACTTACAATGCATTCTCAAAGTATTCAGACCCTTTCACCTTTTTTACATTTTGTAATGTTCTGGCCTTGTACTAAATAAAACATTTTGCTCATCATTCTGCACTCACTATTCCATAATGAGGAACCATAGAATTCTAGAATTATTTGCTACTTTATTGAAAATGAAAATCTGAAATTTTTCATTGAGATTAGTATTCAGACCCTTTGCTATGACTCTTGAAATTTGAATCTGGGCATTTCTCTTGATCATCTGTGAGAGGTTTCTACACCTTCATTGGAGTGACTTGTGGTAAATTCAGTGGATTGGACATTTAGAAAGACATAGATGTGTCTATATAATGTCTCACAGCTGACAATGCACATCAGAGCAAAAACACGGCCATGAGGTAGAAAGTACTGCCTGTAGAGCTCAGGATTGTTTGGAGGAACAGATCTAGAGACGGGTACAAAAAATATGGTGCACTTAAAGTTTCCAAGAGAACAGTGGAAACAGCGAATGCTTCATGATTCTTAAATGGAAGAGGTTTGGGCTAACCAGGATGCTGGTACCCCAATGACAATTCAACCCAGCTCTCTAGAAACCCATACCCTTGTTCCTTATACCAAGACTTCAGCCATGCATTTAACTTCCTAAACTCCTACTGTCTTTTCTGCAATGCGCATAGAACAGGCAATATTCCAGAGATTATGGGGGAGATTTATCAAAACCTGTCCAGAGAAAAAGTTGCTGAGTTGCCCATAGCAGCCAATCAGATCACTTCTTCCTTTTTCAGAGGCCTTTACAGAAATGAAAGAAGCCATCTGATTGGTTGCTATGGGCAACTCAGTAACTTTATCTCCCGACAGGTTATGATAAATCTCCCCCTATGACCTTGGAGATCCTTACCTTCAGCTTGAGACCTAGTTCTTTAAAATTATTCTTACCATGTATTTTGTCATTGGTACTCACATGGACCATGACAGCTGGGTCATCCCCAGCCCGCCCAAGTAAATTGTCCATCTGTTCCACCACATGCAAAACCCTCGTTCCAGGGAGACAGGAAACTATTGGTTTGAGGCAGTTTTGGTGAAAAATTATTCTCTCCATATTCCTGTACTGCTCTTCTGAGTGTTGGGGAGAATTTTTCTCCCTCCCTAGATCTCTTATATGAGCTTCCTGATGGGCAACATGCCCATGTCTACTGTAGCATTATACATCCTGGAACTCCTGCTCCAGTCATGTCTATAAATTGTATACTGTGGACTGATGAAAACCTCTGATCTTGCTATTATTCTGGTTACAGAAAACTAAAAAAACAGTGAATAAGTAGTACCTACAGGGACTTTTTACCTCTACTTTAAACTGTTTTTAACTCCAGTTATGCACAAGTCACTTAGCAGGAAGCCCAGTGTGAACAACAATTAATCCCTCCCCTAGGTATACAGCAAACTATAGAAAAAAAAGTAAAAAAAGTGTTTTAAATTGTGTCAGTTATTCACACATTAGGCCATTTCACAGTACAGAGATTTCGGGGGGAGTTCTCAATGGAATATACTTGCGGCTGTTTCCCATTAGTTTTAGTTGGAGTTCCGCTGTTCTTTTACTAAAACATTGGAAATGACGTGAAGGAACTTTTGATGAGGAATTTGATTCTGGCAAAAGATTGAATGCGTTCAATCTTCTGGCGGAATCCGTCAGGGAAGCCCCTTCTGTCAATGTTAAAGTGTTTATGTGCACATCAGAATCTGGATGCTTTCTGCTCCATGCAAGAAGAGTGCAGATGTTTTTTATTCCCCTTACGGACATTGCGGATTGCTTAACTTTCCCTTAAGGATCAGGATTTTTTAAATTTTTCCACTCGCCTTCTAATAGCCATAGAGCTTCCAGTTTTCCACCTACAGACCCATATAAGGGCTTGTTTTTTGTGCCACCAAATGTGCTTTGTAATAACATTACTAATTTTACCACAAAATCTACAGTGAAACAAAAATTAATTATTTGTGGGGAAAAATTGAAAACCCAACAAAAATAGAGAAACATCCACCAATTGGATTTTGATCTACTTACTTCTCAGCATAATTTCAAAAACTAACAGTTTGTTAGTATACATTTTGATCAAAAAGTACAAGCCAACTCGCCACGTCAAGGCCACCTAGTCAGAGTGGGTCCCTAACCTAACACTGGCGTAGCGCCAGGTGGCGACCACTGCCTCCGCAACACCAAGCCCACAAGGGGAACGACCTAGTGGCCAGGCAGCCCCACTGCTGCCCGACCAAACCCCTGGCTCCGGGTCACACCACCCCACAGACAACGCATCACAGAAACAATGGCCGCCACAGAGCACCACACCAGTTTTGTTAGGGACCCACTCTGACTAGGTGGCCTTGACATGGCATGTGGGCTTGTACTTTTTGATCAAAATGTATACTAACAACCTGTTAGTTTTTTAAATTATGCTGAGAAGCAATTAGATCAAAATACAAATGGTGGATGTGCAGCTATGTTTCTCTATTTGTGTTGTAACATTGAACCATTTTTCAAATTTGGGGGCTTCTTTTTCTATGCAGTGCACTTTTCGGTAAATATGACATTATTGGTAATAATAACATTATCTTTATTCTGTAGGTCTGTACGATCACGAGGATACCCAATTTATATAGGTTTTAATTTGTTTCACTTCTTAAAAATTATAACATTTTGTACGAAAATTCATATGCTTAAAATTGTCCTCTTCTGACCCTCTATAACACTTTTATTTTTCTGTATATGGAGATGTTTGAATACTAATTGTTTGCAATGTGATTTTTAATTTTTATAGGTATCATTTTTTTTAATGGGACTTTTTGATCGCTTTTAATTACATTTTTTATGGTATGTGAAGGGATAAAAAAAAATCAGCAATTCTGGACTTTGGTATTTATTTACATTTACATTGTCCATGCAATTTAATTAATATTATATTTTAATAGTTTGGACATTTACATTACAATACCTTTTTGTGGACGTTATTTTATTAAAAAAAAAAAAAAAAAAAAGGGAAAATGGGAGTGATTCAAACTTTATTAGGTAAGGGGCTTGTTTACATTTATTAACTTTTTTTTCAAATTTTTTACATTTTTTTTAGTTGCCTTAGAGGACTATTACTTGCAATCTTTCAACTGCATACACCATTTAATGCTGTGCTAAAGAAAGGCATTGATCAGTGTTATTGGTGATCTCCTAGTACAGGCTGCTTAGGCTGCCTGCACTATTGGAACACTGATTGGATGAGCGAGAGGAAAATAAAAGACCTCTGTATTTACCGCATTTAGACACCGCAATCAACTTTCTGGTGGCTAAAAGGTAAACAACAGACAACAACTCGATGCAATGTCCAGTATTTGCTGTAGGTCCTTGCTGTTGATAGCAGCTCCTAAGCACGCTTTGAATGGCGGGAGCGGGTGCAGGGTGTACATGTAAATCCTGTGTGCTTTAGGGGTTAATGCCAATGACTGCTTATTCCAGAATTATGGTTAAAAAATGAAATTTACAGCTATGGCAGTCTAAATTTTTTTTTTTTACTGCTCTTCTTATCCTTAGCCAGAACTTGTTAAGTGCATATATTTACAAAATTTTTCTCTACTGTCTTCTGAATTTCACATTACATCAGTCGCTTCTGACTTTCAGAATTATTTTTTACTTATTCCAGGAACAGTTAAAATAGGAATTTACAAAAGGTAATCCATTATGTTGAAATTTTTTTTAAAGTTAAAACAAATGTCCATAACTGTTAATAGAAGCGTCCTGTGATGTGTACAAACATATGAGTTGTATAACTGCGTACAACTTCCAAAAATGAATATATTGGTGCCAAATTTATTTTTTAGATTGCTGCCTGCAGCCATTAGAGTATTTCATAAACTTGGTAACTATGTATAATTTTTTGTATTTTTATCATAATTTTTTTTTACTTTTAGACATTTAAGCCTAGAAATACAATACCAGCAACAATGAAAACAAATATTTTTTCCTCCGAATGATTTCAATTACAAATCACTGGATTTAGTCTGTGTTTTTCCAGTGTTTTGTGATTTAATCAACTACAACATTTATTTTTGTTTAATTTCTATTCCTTAAATGTATTTTTAATGACCTATTTAGCACAGGACATTAAAGATCAAGAGCCAACATCTGAGGTTGAAATTAACCAGTATACATATTTATGATGATAACAGGAAATATAAAGAGACTATAGATATTTAGTGCTTACTATGAGGTGAGGCTACTATATGTATTTGTAAAGGATAACTGCTATTTCGCCGGTATTTTGCTAAACACAACAGATGTTGGGATTTTTTTTAAATGTCCTGATAAGAATTTGTCTGATCACTGTAATTGCTGAAACCATATGCTTAAACACACAATTAAAGGGGTTGTCAAACCTATAAGACATAACCCCTATCTATAGGATAGCAGAAAGCTTGTAATTGTGTGTTTGTGTGTGTGTGTATGGTGGTGGTGGTGGGTAATCATAACCATAGAATGGGGGGTGATATCTCACTCAAGGTCCAACTCTTTTAAAAAGAACAGAGACTAAGCAAATCATTGCCCAGGGGTCTGACCGCGTGGGACCCCTGTGATTTCAGCAATCTCCATCAGCCCCTATAGACAATCAACAGAGCGAACGTACTCTGCATCCTGATGCAAGCTTTTAGATCCCTGTTCTTGAGATCATACTTGAACAGGACAGGACTATGGGATAGGAGATATATCTTAATGGTGGCAAAATCACTTATTGAAATATTCAACTATGCAATGCATGGCCAGGTCATGTCCACAAGAAAATAAACTGTATTTACTTAATTAATCTCCACTCTGGTTAATAGAATTAGATCCTGAGTGGAATTTTGCCAACTATGTTATGTTCAAGCCTAATAAGTAATATGGATGTAACGTCTGGCTCTGACTGAACACAAAGAGTTAAATGACTCTAATTGGGCTGGAGCTGCTTGGAGCTCATCTGTGTAATCTGGGTGTGGTTCTTAGCTCTACTACCTATCAAGGAAGGTGTATCCCTGATCACCTGCATATATAAACTAGGAGCAGTGATCAGTTCACTGTCTGTGAAAGGTTATACCTTAGCTGACACTTCCCGCTTACTGGATACCTGCATGTTTATTGATTTTTGACTTTTCCCTTGACTCTTCTCTTGCTCTGCGTTCCTGTACTCTGCTATTTTTACGACCTAGCCTGACATTGCTTTGACTGTGTATGTGTGTCTTAGTGTATCTCAGTTAGTTTGTGTGCCTCCAGCTGTTTCCTGACTCCTACTGTTTTTGTATTTTATTATTTTGACAATGAAATGCTGCCTTAGCACTTAGCAGGGAGGGTTTGTTATAGTGGTTGTCGATCTGTCACTAGAGCGGAAAGGCAATAGGTAGGGACAGTGGATGTGGATGAGTTAGGGCTTCACTGTTCCCTGCCCATACATGACAATGGACTGACATTGTCTTCACAAGACAACCCCTTTAACCTCTTAAGGATGCAGGATGTATATCCTGCACCCGCTTCCATGATATGAAGCTAATGAGCGCACTTACTATCAGTAACCAGGACCCACAACGAATGCTACACTTTTCTGGCTGGCCCGATATCCATCATTGAGCAAAGTGGAGTGTAGCATCTCATATGGGAAAATTCACATGCCAGCAGCACAGTCAATGATCGGGACGCCCACGGCTAAATCGCAGGGTCCCAACTAGCTAAGAGAATGGCGGGAGGGCCCTTACCTTCCTCCTGGCTATCCGGTCAGCGCTCCAATGCTCCAGGAAGCTATGGCAACCTGGAGTAATGGAGCACCAATAACACTGATCAGTGCTGTGTTATCTAAAGATTGCATGTAATAGTCCCTCATATGGGTCTGTAGGTGGAGAAGTGAAGTGCAAAAATTTAAAAATCCCCGCGTCCTTAAGGGGTTTGGCTCATTTACATGTTGACAGTGTTAACCCAATAATTACTAGCAATAGATTACCTACCAATGATTTAGCTACACTCTGTACATACATATTTGATCACACCTATAATTATAAAGAACAAGTTGAAGGACAATGTTCTCTGTTATCTGAGCAGCAATGCATACAGTATGTTGTGCTGCTCGGCATACAGGGGCAGGGAATTTGCCAGGAGGAATCTTTGACAGAAGTCCCTTCTGGCCCAGAGTCAAGGGGCGATGCTCTGTGTATCATAATTTAGCATAACCCAAAAGTGCTGTTGAATCAGAATCCAAGCAACAGCTAATTTGAAGCGAATCCTTATAAAATTAATTTCAGGAGATTCGCTCATTAATACTTCTGACCAAAATGCTAAAGGTATCCGCTCTTTAAGGGTAGTTACACATGTTGCAGATATGCTGCAGAAAATGTGAATTCAACTGGTAGGGGAAATATAAAGGAACGTGATATACTTCTACCCCTCTTCTAGCTATATTTGTCTCTGCCTTTGGCAAATTTTCTGCTATAGACAATCTGCAGTGTATCTGCAATGTGTCTTCCTACGCTAAATAAGTTACTCCTCTGAATGAGATGTTCTCATCACCTCTCAGTTTTTCAGTTTATTTTTTTTAAGATAAAAGTATCAATAATTGTAAACCATCATGGACATACATTTTGAAGGTAAAGATTATCTTTAATTGTAATCTATAGTATATTATTTAACTTTTTACTTAAGTGCAGATGCTTCTCCTCTTCCATTCGCAAGCTTACATTCATTCTATGTAAATGATAAAACTTTTCCTATATGTATTTGTACTATAGAGGCCAGCTCTATTTTGATTGGGAGATTGTCGAGGAGCATACATACTGTAACCACATGCAATCTGCCAGCACAGCAACAATAACCAGTCTGTTTCAGTAACACCTCTTTAATTGGCCCCAGTGTAGAATTCTAACCCAATGCATGCCTGGGTCCACTCACCACAAAAGGTCTGGTATTAACTATGGAGTTCAGGAAATTATTAGAGAGGGAGACACTGATAGTAAAGAATGAAATCACTCAGACAAACAGAAGAATTGGAGTGACTAGCATATAAAATGCATAACCACAGATAGAGAGGAAAGAAGGAAAACATATACATTAAAATATTTCATTTCTCTGTAGTTATGTAAAGCTGAAAGGAAACAAAATAGAAAGTTAGGAGTAAAATGAGATTTCGAATCCTTACCTGTAGTTATCTACCTGGAGAACATCTTCTGAGGATGCAATATAAGAAAGGCAAAATCTTTTGGACTGTGCCTATGTGGATTGCAAAAGGCATAAACAAAATAGCTAGAACACCCCTATTTTACATTGCCATCTATCTACCTGACACCTGCCATAAAAAAGCTATCTTTTTTTCTTGGTCATTTAACCTAAATCAATTAATAAACTTTACTTGTTCTTTTCTATAAATCTACTCACCAAAACAACCCAAGAATCTAACGCATATGAAACAATATAACAAATAGAGAAGAGATGCAGTACAACAGATCAAAAAAACATACATTTTATTGAAACAAATATGCAATGATATACAGTTAATACCTTAAAACATCAACTGTGCCATAAAATAAGCCCTGGGGATATACAGAGACAAATACAGATGGAACAGAAAACCAGTAAGTGGAGGCTTAGCATTACCAGCATGGTGATTGAAGGTAAGAAAACTAAGGGGGAGGGGGGAGGGGGTGTAAATCCCGTCCTCATGCAAGGAAAGTAAATAATGGTGCAGGCATAGTATAACAAGTGTAAGAACATAGAAATGTAATAAACATAACGTGTTAAGATACAAAGTTATATCATATAAAAGCAGTTATTACCTAGTGGTAGAGAGGTGCTCAAATAAGCTACACCACTCAACATTTTGCACCCAAAAGGGCTTCTTTCAGAGTGTCTTCTATAAATCTGTTTATTTGTTTGAGAGGTATGAAATGTCACACCGGACCCGGGTGTCTATTATCCAAAATTGCTCAGTTGATGAGTCTGTCAAGGTCTGCCGCTCCCTTGATCACATGTGCTGTTCACATGTTTTTTTTGAGCCTCATTTTAAGTCATTAATGAGATAAAACTCAAAACCATGGTCCCTCAGATCACTACAGAAACTGTAATTTTGCGGTTTTTGTCTACAATTTCATGAAATGCTGTCCCTCATGTTAAGCTGTTAACCATCGACCACAGCTACTTCTGTCTTTAGATGCTTTGCCAGTCTGCACACTGACACGTGATCAAGGGAACAGTAGACCTTGACACACTTAGGTCAGCTAGTCTGACACATCATGCCACTAAAACCTGATTTTAGTATAATACAATTAATAACATTTATCAACAGTAAAATAAGCCCCATGAGTTCAACTAAGTAATAATAGAGGTGTTCTAGTTATTTTTTCAACCCCTGTAAATGCTCATTTGTATGACTTTGTTACCAAATATTTTTCTTTTGCTACTCAAATTGTAAAACTGTGTTTAGATTTTAAATGGTTTATCCTGTTCTGCCCCCCCTTTTTAATTTTTTTTTTTTAGGAAAGCCTACTTTTGATTCCTGCTGTTAACCTGCTGTTAACCAGCTGATTGTTGCAGCCTTAGGAGCTTAAAGGGGTTCTCCGGTGCTTAAACATCTTATCCCCTATCCAAAGGAGCAGTTGGGGACGCCCGGGATCATGCACGCGGCACCCCGTTTATAATCAGTGCCCGGAGTGTGTGACCGCAGGGCCGGCAGCGTGTGACGTCACGCCTCTGCCCCCGTGTGACGTCACTCTCCGCCCCTCAATGCAAGCCGACAGGAGGGGGTGTGATAGCTATCACGCCCCCTCCCGTAGGTTTGCATTGAGCGTGACGTCACACGGGGGCGGAGGCATGACATCACACGCCGCCCGCCCTGCGGTCGACCATAATCAGACCCGGGGCGAACACGCTCCGGGCACTGATTATAAACGGGGTGCCGCGTGCATGATCCCGGGCGTCCCCAGCTGCGGGACTCCCGCAATCAGGCATCTTATCCCCTATCCTTTGGAAGGGGATAAGATTTTTAAGCACCGGAGTACCCCTTTAAATACAATATTTGGCCATCAGGGGGAAGTTGCATACAGCTGCACAGTTCGGCTACATTGCAGGAGATAATATTGAATTGTGCCCATTGAAGTAAACTATGTTTCTGTGATCTCACACCACCATTTTCAAGTCAAAGTGCAAGTGATACAATGAGGTTTAACCCCTTAAGGAGCCACCATTTTACACCTTAGGACCCGGCCATTTTTTGCACATCTGACCACTGTCATTTTAAACATTAATAACTCTGGAATGCTTTTAGTTATCATTCTGATTCCGAGTTTGTTTTTTCGTGACATATTCTACTTTAACATAGTGGTAACATTTTGTGGTAACTTGCATCCTTTCTTGGTGAAAAATCCCAAAATTTGATGAAAAATTTGAAAATTTTGCATTTTTCTAACTTTGAAGCTCTCTGCTTGTAAGGAAAATGGATATTCCAAATAATTTTTTTTATTCACATATACAATATGTCCACTTTATGTTTGCATCATAAAATTGACGTGTTTTTACTTTTGGAAGACACCAGAGGGCTTCAAAGTTCAGCAGCAATTTTCCAATTTTTCACAAAATTTCCACAATCACAATTTTTCAGGGACCAGTTCAGGTTTGAAGTGGATTTGAAGGGTCTTCATCTTAGAAATACCCCACAAATGACCCCATTATAAAAACTGCATCGCCCAAAGTATTCAAAATGACATTCAGTCAGTGTTTTAACCCTTTAGGTGTTTCACAGGAATAGCAGCAAAGTGAAGGAGAAAATTCACAATCTTAATTTTTTACACTCGCATGTTCTTGTAGACCAAATTTTTGAATTTTTACAAGGGGTAAAAGGAGAAAATGTATACTTATATTTGTAGCCCAATTTCTCTCGAGTAACGACATACCTCATATGTCTATGCAAAGTGTTCGGCGGGCGCAGTAGAGGGCTCAGAAGGGATGGAGCTACAAGGGGATTTTGGAGAGTAAGTTTTTCTGAAATGGTTTTTGGGGGGCATGTTGCATTTAGGAAGTCCCTATGGTGCCAGAACAGCAAAAAAAAAACACATGGCATACCATTTTGGAAACTAGACCCCTTGAGGAACGTAACAAGGAATAAAGTGAGCCTTAATACCCCACAGGTGTTTCACGACTTTTGCATATGTAAAAAAATAAATAAAAAAATTCCTTAAAATGTGTGTTTCCCCCCAAATTTCAAATTTTTGCAAGGGTTAATAGTAGAAAATATCCCCTAAAATGTGTAACCCCATCTCTTTTGAGTATGGAGGTACCCCATAAGTTGACCTGAAGTGCACTACGGGCGAACTACAATGCTCATAAGAGAAGGAGTCATATTTGGCTTTTTGAGAGCAAATTTTGCTCGGGGGCATGTCGGATTTCGGAAGCCCCGATGGTGCCAGGACAGCAAAAAATGCCCACATGGCCTACCATTTTGGAAACTAGACCCCTTGAGGAACGTAATAAGGAATAAAGTGAGCCTTAATACCCCACAGGGGTTTCACAACTTTTGCATACGTAAAAAAAAAATGAGGAACGTAGCAAGGGGTACAGTGAGCATTTACCCCCCACTGGTGTCTGTCAGATCCTTGGAACAGTGGGCTGTACAACATTTTTAATTTGCACAACCCACCGTTCCAAAGATCTGTCAGACACCAGTGGGTGTAAATTCTCACTGCACCCCTCATTACATTCCGTGAGGGGTGTAGTTTCCGAAATGGGGTCACATGTGGGGTTTTGTTTTTTTTGCGTTTGTCAAGACTGCTGTAACAATCAGCCAACCCTGTGCAAATCCCCTCAAATGTACATGGTGCACTCTCCCTTCTGGGCCTTGTTGTGTGCCCCCAGAGCACTTTGCGCCCACATATGGGGTATCTCCGTAGTCGGGAGAAATTGAATTACAAATTTAGGGGGCTTTTTTCCCTTTTACCTCTTGTCAAAATGAAAAGTATAGGGCAACACCAGCATGTTAGTGTTAAAAAATTTATTTTTTTACACTAACATGCTGGTGTAGACCCCAACTTCACCTTTTCATAAGGGGTGAAAGGAGAAAAAGCCCCCCAAAATTTGTTAGGCAATTTCTCCCGAGTACGGCGATACCCCATATGTGGCCCTAAACTGTTACCTTGAAATACGACAGGGCTCCGAAGTGAGAGCGCCATGTGCATTTGAGGCCTGAATTAGGGATTTGCATAGGGGTGGACATAGGGGTATTCTACGCCAGTGATTCCCAAACAGGGGGCCGCCAGCTGTTGCAAAACTCTCAGCATGCTTGGACAGTCAACGGCTGTCCGGCAATACTGGGAGTTGTTGTTTTGCAACAGCTGGAGGCTCCATTTTGAAAACAGCGGCGTACCAGACGTTTTTCATTTTTATTGGGGAGGGGGACTGTGTAGGGGTATGTGTATATGTACTGTTTTTTACTTTTTATTTTATTTTGTGTTAGTGTAGTGTAGTGTTTTTAGGGTACAGTCACACGGGCGGGGGATTACAGTGAGTTTCCCGCTGCAAGTTTGAGCTGCCGCGCAAAATTTGCTGCATCGCAAACTTGCAGCCTGATACTCACTGTAAGCCCCCTGCCCATGTGAATGTACCCTGTACATTCACAGGGGGGGGGGGGGGAACCTCCAGCTGTTGCAAAGCTACAACTCCCAGCATGCACAGTCTATCACTTCCGAATCAAGAGTGATAAGCCAATAGTATAAGGGAGATAGTAGATACGTAGTAATCACGTGTCCCGCTACAGGCGTATGTCCCTAGTGCATTGCCAGACTGTGGATGAACAAAGCGCAGTCCCTTGTTCATGTAATCACAGTTGATACACTGCCGGCAGGGGTAGGAGCCCCTGCTCCTAACCGAGAAGTATCTCTGTGCAGGCATTTTGAAAGAGATATCACATTTGACCAGTCTGTCTTTGAGATTTGAAGATCTATGGCACGACAATAGAGGACGTTGACCAAACTCTAGAACATCAGGAAAACAGGTCCTCAAGATATTCCAGTGCTTGTTAAGAGCACTACCAATGGCTTTGGACTGCGAACAGAAGGTGGAAACTAAAGGAATACATAGTTTAACATTTTTCTTGGTCATGAAGTAATTTGGCCCTATCTAATGACATCACTCTGGCCTTCTCTTGGTGTAACAGGGATGTAGGATACCCTCGTTTAGAGAAGTTTTTTACCATACGATCGAATGTAGGAACAAGTTTATCATCAGATTCCACGGTGCACCTCACTCGTAGCATTTGACTGCCTGGGAGTGAGCGCATCATGGGTCGAGGATGACTGCTGTCATAATGCAATATAGAATTGCAATCTGTATCTTTAACATAAAGTTCAGTAGTTAACCGGTGACCTGCAACTGAGACTAAAGTGTCTAAAAAAGGAATAGAAGTAGTTGAGCATCAAGTATAAACTTAACATGTGCATTAAACGAATTTAAAAAAGTATGAAATGCGTGTAATTGTGTCATATCTCCCCTCCAAACTAGAAACACATCCTCAATGTAATGCCACCACCCCAGCAAATTGCTGGAGTGGTGGGACACATAGATGGGTGTCTCCTCCAGCACCGCTATTAACAAGTTAGCATACGTCTGGAGGAAGAAGGTGTCATTGAACAAAAAAATTGTTATTTTTCAAAACCAACTCTAATGAAGAAATAATGATCTCCACCTTGTGCTCAGAAAAATCTGGTTCCAGACTTGACCTGACAGCCTGTACACCCCCATCATAAGGGATGGAGGTGTACAGGCTGACCACGTCAAGTGTGGCAATGATAACATCTGTAGGAACTTCAAGATCAGCAATTTTAACAAGAAAGTCTGTGGTGAGCTCACTTGGCATAAGGGCGTAAAATCTGCTCCACAAAGATCGACAAATGGCTGGTGGCAGACCCCCAGCCAGACACAGTAGATCTGGGGGGGGGGGGGGGGGGGAGTTCACCAGCGACCAGTGGATCTTCGGGAGCAGGTATAAAAGGGGAGTAACCGGATGTAGTACCAACAGATAGTTATACAAAACTTTGTCAATAAAATGGTTCTGTAAGGCTTGGTCAAAGACGGTTTTGATTCTTGAATTGATAACCTGTGTAGGGTCTCTGCTTAATTTGAAATATGTGGATGTATCCGATAATTGGCATTCAGCCTCTGAGATGTATTTTCAACGATCCATGATCAGGGAATCAAGTGCCTCTTGTTGATGTTTAGTAAGGTTATGTTTCCTATAAGTACTGCCGGTTTCTCTAATTTGGGCAACCTCTTTTTTAACTGAATCACAATACTAGTCAAAAACACTAGACTGTAAAGGCAGATTAAAATTGCTCGGCATACTTAGAGAGAAATCTGTAAATACAAAGCCGTCTTCCATAGCTAATTTTTGAAATAGTATAAGGTAAAAAAGTAGTATCAGTACATGGATTTAAGTGAAACCAAACTTTCAGCCTTAATTTAGGAAAAATTTAGTTAAATCAAGTTCTAATTGGAACTAGTCCGTGTCCCTGTCTGGAAAACAACTAAGTCCCTTGGATAATAATTCAAGTTGGTGTTCAGATAAAGATGTGGATTAGATATTTACCAATAGCATGGGTCTTGACGGGATCGGTGGTGATGTTGGCCTCCTCTGCAGATTGGTCTCCGCTTGGAGACCGATGTCCTCCTTAAAACGACTGGGAACTGGAAGTAACAGCATTATTGTTGGTCTCCAGAGTATGTTGTGGAGTATCATCAGATGATTCTTTGTTCCTATGTGGAGGTTTGGAAGGTACAGACGAATTATTTCCACCGATTTAAACACATCTAGAGGTATAATCCAGGGTGTCTCTGTGCCACTTGTGGTGTTTCGTGGTTTCAAGTTCCCTTTTGAATTTTTCCAAAAATTGCATTTATTTTTTGGTCAGTCTCTCAAAGTTTTCTTGATTTGCAGTGGCAAGTTTTCTTTCAGCAGTGGTAAGACGCTCAGTGGTAGAGGAAATGTCTTTCTGTGGAAATTCAATATTGAGTAGAGTAAGGTCAAAAGCGTATTTGTTAGATATTAGTTCAAATCTGGCACTATAGTCCAAATCAGAGGAGTAGGCATTATCACGTGGTTGGGAGCGAAGGCCCCTTGGTATTCGTTGAGACTTGTAGTAATGACTAAGTGTTGCCAGATGCAATTTAAGGGATACCAAATGCTTAGACTCTATTTTGTACACAATAGAGGGGGCTTTAAAAAAGGAAACATCAGTGTTGATTTTGCTGAAAATTCTGTCGATATCACCAGATGAATAGGGGACATCACAAGTATGTCCAAAGTGCAGACATGCATCAAGTGATTAAAAGTGCACAAAAGTGCATAATAAAGTTAAAATCACATAACATATCCATGGAGGTATGAGGGTACACATCAATGCATATTACAAGTAGCCAATCATATTCAGGACCGGCAGTGGCATACGGATTTACCCCACAGTGAATTATAAACAAAGAAGCATGGAGCCACGGGTCCACTCGTGCCATATCGGCGCTTCCGCATCAAGAGTAATAAGCCAATAGTATAAGCGAGATAGTAGGTACGTAGCAATCACGTGTCCTGCTATGGGCATATGTCACTAGCGCATGCGCAATAGTGGTAATTGTCACGATTCGGCTAGCTGGTTGTGGATCCTCTGTGTCAGCGAGGGATTGGCGTGGACCGTGCCGGTGGACCGGTTCTAAGATGGTACTGGTATTCACCAGAGCCCGCCGCAAAGCGGGATGGTCTTGCTGCGGCGGTAGCAACCAGGTCGTATCCACTGGCAACGGCTCAACCTCGCTGACTGCTGAGAAGGCGTGGGACAGAAGGACTAGGCAGAGGCAAGGTCAGACGTAGCAGAAGGTCGGGGCAGGCGGCAAGGTTCGTAGTCAATATGGATAGCAGGAGATCTGGAAACACAGGCTTTGGACAACACTAAACGCTTTCACTGGCACAAGGCAACAAGATCCGGCGAGGGAGTGCAGGGGAAGTGAGGTATAAGTAGGGAGTGCACAGGTGAGGATACTGATTAGGCCTCCTGCGCCAATCAGTGGCGCAGTGGCCCTTTAAATCGCAGAGACCCGGCGCACACGCGCCCTAAGGAGCGGGGCCGCGCGCGCCGGGACAACACAGACGGGGAACGGGTCAGGTACGGGAGCCGAGATGCGCATCGCGAGCGGGCGCGTCCCGCATCACGAATCGCATCCCGGCCGGGAGTAATATCGCAGCGCACCCGGTCAGCAGGTCTGACCGGGGCGCTGCGAATGAGAGAACGCTGCGAGCGCTCCGGGGAGGAGCGGGGACCCGGAGCGCTCGGCGTAACAGTACCCCCCCCCTTGGGTCTCCCTCTTTTCTTGGAGCCTGAGAACCTGAGGATAAGACTTTTGTCCAGGATGTTGTCCTCAGGTTCCCAAGATCTCTCCTCTGGGCCACAATTCTCCCAGTCAACCAAGAAGAATCTTTTACCTCTGACTGTCTTGGATGCTAGAATCTCCTTCACCGAAAAGATGTCAGATGAACCGGAAACAGGAGTGGGAGAAACAACTTTGGGAGAGAAGCGGTTAAGGATGAGCGGTTTAAGGAGAGAGACATGGAAGGCATTGGGAATACGGAGAGAAGGAGGAAGAAGGAGTTTGTAAGAGACAGGGTTGATCTGGCACATGATTTTGAAAGGACCAAGATAGCGTGGTCCCAGTTTATAACTGGGGACACGAAAGCCGACATACTTAGCGGAGAGCCATACCTTGTCTCCGGGAGCAAAAATGGGGGGAGTTCTTCTTTTCTTATGAGCACATTTTTTCATCCGGGATGAAGCCTGTAAAAGAGAATTTTGGGTTTCTTTCCATATGGTGGAAAGGTCTCGAGTCACTTCATCAACAGGGGGCAAACCAGAGGGCATGGGAGTGGGGAGGGGAGGAAGAGGGTGACGGCCGTACACCACGAAGAATGGGGATTTAGCAGAAGATTCGGAGACTCTGAAGTTGTATGAGAATTCGGCCCATGGTAGAAGATCTGCCCAGTCATCCTGGCGGGAGGAAACAAAATGTCGCAAATAGTCACCCAGGACCTGATTAATTCTTTCTACTTGCCCATTGGATTGGGGATGATAAGAAGAAGAGAAGTTTAATTTGATCTTGAGCTGCTAGGGCCCTCCAGAATTTAGACACAAATTGAACGCCTCTATCCGAGACGATATGTGTGGGCAACCCGTGAAGGCGAAAAATGTGTATAAAAAATTGCTGCGATTGCTGGGCGACCACCCTGGGTAGGTCAGCGAGACTTGGCAGCAGCACCTCAGCGGGATCCATGGCCGGATCTACTGTCACGATTCGGCTAGCTGGTTGTGGATCCTCTGTGTCAGCGAGGGATTGGCGTGGACCGTGCCGGTGGACCGATTCTAAGATGCTACTGGTATTCACCAGAGCCCGCCGCAAAGCGGGATGGTCTTGCTGCGGCGGTAGCAACCAGGTCGTATCCACTGGCAACGGCTCAACCTCGCTGACTGCTGAGAAGGCGTGGGACAAAAGGACTAGGCAGAGGCAAGGTCAGACGTAGCAGAAGGTCGGGGCAGGCGGCAAGGTTCGTAGTCAATATGGATAGCAGGAGATCTGGAAACACAGGCTTTGGACAACACTAAACGCTTTCACTGGCACAAGGCAACAAGATCCGGCGAGGGAGTGCAGGGGAAGTGAGGTATAAGTAGGGAGTGCACAGGTGAGGATACTGATTAGGCCTGCTGCGCCAATCAGTGGCGCAGTGGCCCTTTAAACCGCAGAGACCCGGCGCGCGCGCGCCCTAAGGAGCGGGGCCGCGCGCGCCGGGACAACACAGATGGGGAACGGGTCAGGTACGGGAGCCGAGATGCGCATCGCGAGCGGGCGCGTCCCGCATTGCGAATCGCATCCCGGCTGGGAGTAATATCGCAGCGCACCCGGTCAGCAGGTCTGACCGGGGCGCTGCGAATGAGAGAACGCTGCGAGCGCTCCGGGGAGGAGCGGGGACCCGGAGCGCTCGGCGTAACAGCAATAGCCATGTGCTTTTGTTTGGACACGTGACCTCCGGTTTCTCCTCCTCATGCACTGCATTCAGATGGCTGCGCTAGGCTCTGGCCTTCATAGCGCATGCGCTAGTGACATATGCCAGTAGCGGGACACATGACTTGACTTGAAAGTGGTGGTGTGAGACCACAGAAACATAGTCTTTCTATTTCTGAAATATTGCTACCTCTCATTTGAATACGCTGGTGTGCTGCAGTCGCCTTCCTCTTATCTACAGTGTTGGACCAAGGACCAGGGTCCCTGAGTCTGCTTGCACTCACAACATTGGTTTGGTTATTTTGGTGTACTGCTCTTTTCTGATTTTGCTATTTATATATGTCTAAATTTCAAGTGCACATATATTTATAACGGATAAGCGACGTTCCTATTTCTTTAGAATGCACAATAGATAACTTATAGACAAAATTTACATATCTGATTCATTTTCAATGCAGAATTAATTTCTTCTACCAGGCCTGACCTGCTCAAAAAGGCTGGGTTAACATCCGATTCTTACTATTTAAATTATACCATACAACACCTACAACTTTGAAGAAGTTTTCTCAAAGTGTAACAATTAGATTCACACAACACCTACAAAAGTTTATTTGCTGTTAATGTTTTTCTTTTGTCCTTGTACCTCATTTGTTTGTCTTTGTACCTCAATCTTGATAACTGAAGAAAGTCTGCTACTGTAATGACATTGCCGTCCACGTGCTGAGCCGATGGTGTGCTCACTTTTTAGTTCCAAATCAATTGCATATTGCAGGTCCAGCCCCATCTGAGGCTGATAAACACTTTGCAGTCAAGCTGACGAATTCAAAAGACAAAACACCTATCTACAAATGTTTAACAGAAGTTCCAATGCTCTACATCTTTACCTTGAGACTTCAACCTTTTAGATCTTTAACACATTTTATTAATTGGCATCCTTTACTGTCTTTTCATGAGTGCTAACCATTGCATCACCTTGTCATTATTTATGTATGTTCTTATTGTTATCATCACAAGAAAACTGTAAGTTCATAAAAAAAAGCCCTATATACTAGAAACTTCCTCCTTTATAAGGTTCTATTTTACATTGTAACTAAAGGACTGAAAAAATACACTTTAATTTCTATGAGAGAGGATTATGTTTTATCTCCCTCTACTTCTCTCTTCTTGTTTCGCACCTAAGTGCTTATCCTGAGCTATATGAACCCCGGTGGTTAAATATCCTTTCTATGGGAGTACTTGCATTGTTCTCGTGCTAGTTTTATTTTTAAATAAGCAATGTGCATGACCAAAACTTTAGGACTATGCCACAAACCTACCCCATTAGGCTGGCTTCACACATATTAGTTGTATGGCAGTTTCCCTCCGGCATGCCACGGAGGGAAACTGTTGCTAGAACTGAACCCATTTATTTCAATGGGACAGTTCACAATTATCCAGCGTCTCAATTTTGACACTGGATCGTTGGACATGCCAGAGGGCACCGAATAGGGGAAGGCAGCTTGTAGTTCCTAACACTTGGCCCAGATGGTCCTCCTGGTGACATTTAGGCTTTGTTCACAAAGTATTATTTAATTTGTCCACAAAATTGCTTTCACATTCTTTTTCATTAATGTGCTCTATGTAAGTCTACGAATGTAAGTGGTTGCATACCAAAAGAGAAGCAGATGCATTACCACTGCATACAATAAATTATTTCATTGAATCTTTTTAAAATGAAATAACAATAAATGTACAGGCATAAAAAAGATAGTCCACAAAAATATGCAGGACTGTGGCTATTCAATACTTGTAGACAGTAAAATGTGGATAACAAGCTGGAATGAAGGGTATAAACTAAAGTGCACTAAGCTCAGAAGGAAGTTGGATACAACATCCAAACATCAACCTATTGTACCTGAAGCCAATTCTAACACTGTTCCCCACATAAAGACATTACATCTCATATAAATATAAAGTGTCCTGCGTGTTAAGACAAACAAACGTTCTCATTGTAAGTGGTTGTCTGTGAACACAATTTACTAAAAATGCAGATACATTTTTACAGTCGCATAAATAAGTGACATGTCACATATTAAGATGACTGTAAAAAATGCTGCCATATTTTTCCATAATGTGTAATGGAGCTCCATTCTGCAGCATAGCAAGATCAAGCAGAGGAGAGGAGGGTTTTCTGTTAAGATTTAAGGAAGATGTCACAGTGCACCTGGGGCTTGGGAATGTTCCAGTGCACCAAAATATCTCATTATTGTATTAAGAAAACCAGGAATATCACCAGAATGAAGGCATGGATCTGAGAATGGTTAGTACTATTATCATCAGTGTCACTCACACTACAAGCCTATATCAATAGATTAGTTAGTGTGGGTGATACTGATGACAGATTCCCTTTAAGCTGTAGCCCCCTCCTTCCAAAAACAGGAAAAGAATAATGGCTACCAATATAGCCAAAAAGGATTTAAAAAAAAAAAAAAACATATCCTAATATAATTTATGAGTAAAGCTGTTTTTTCTCGCTGAAATGCATTACATTGTGTCCTGCTGTCCTAGGGCTTGAATCTACAATAAATATTTGCTTTTATTGCACACTAGCTGAGTACCCGGCGATGCCCGTTTTTTCCTTCCTAATCCTTGTTGGGGAGGAAAATAAACAAAGGAGGAAGCCTTTGACTTCATATCCCGTCCTCATGTATTGTTGCCATATCCCAACCCCATATTCCATCCTCATATCCCGACCTCCTATCCCGACCTCCTATCCCGTCCTCCTATCTCGACCTCTTATCCCGTCCTCCTATCTCGACCTCTTATCCCAACCTCCTTTCCCGTCCTCCTATGCCATCCTCCTATCCCGTCCTCCTATCCCGACCTCCTATCCTGTCCTCCTATCCCGTCCTCCTATCTCGACCTCTTATCTCGACCTCCTATCCCGTCCTCCTATCTCGACCTCCTATATTGACCTCTTATCTCGACCTCCTATCTCGACCTATCCCGTCCTACTATCCCGACCTCCTATCCCTTCCTCCTATTTCGACCTCCTTTCTCGACCTCCTATCTCGACCGCCTATCTCGACCTCCTATCCCGACCTCCTATCCCATCCTCCTATCCCATCCTCCTATCCCGACCTCCTATCCTGACCTCCTATCCCGACCTCATATCTCGACCTATCCTGACCTCCTATCCGACCTCCTATCCCGTCCTCCTATCCCGACCTCCTATCCCGACCTCCTACCCCGACCTCCTATACTGACCTCATATCTCTACCTCCTATGCCGACCTCCTATCTTGACCTCCTATCTCGACCTCCTATCTCGACCTCCTATCTTGACCCCCTATCTCGACCTCCTATCCAGACCCGTAATATGTGTACCAGGTATTGAAATATCTCCAGCCGTACTGAAGTTATGTGGGAACATACATTTCCCATTGATTTGCATTGGACTTTAAACGAAAACCCTGACCCTCTCAAATGGGGGCAGTTAAGGGTTAAATGAACTTTCCTATATTTTAAGTGGACATATAAGTAACATGTGACCAAGTATTATCGAAATATTTCCAGCCGTTTGGAAGTTATGCAGTAACATATATTTCCCATAGACTTGTATGGGACTTTAAACATAAACCCCGCCCCTGGCAAATGGGGGTGATTAAGGGTTAAATTACCTATCCTATGTTTGTTGTTGACATATAAGTAACTCGACCTCCTATCCCGACCATCCCGTCCTCCTATCTTGACCTCCTATCTTGACCTCATATCCCGACCTCCCATCCCATCCTCATATTCCGACCTGTAATATATGTACCAGGTATTGAAATATCTCCAGCCATACAGATGTTATGTGAGAATATACATTTCCCATTGATTTGCATGGGACTTTAAACAAAACCCCCCGACCCTCACAAATGGGGGTAGTTAAGGGTTAAGTTAACTATCCTATATTTTAAGTGGACATATAAGTAACATGTAACCAAGTATTATCGAAATATCTCCAGCCGTTTGGAAGTTATGCAGTCACATATATTTCCCAAAGACTTGTATAGGACTTTAAACATAAACCCCGCCCCTGGCAAATGGGGGTGAGTAAGGGTTAAATCACCTAGCCTATGTTTGTTGTTGACATATAAGTAACATGTGTGCCAAGTTTCATGTTAATATCTTTAGCCATTTGGAAGTTTTTGTGGAACATACACACATACACACACACGTTGAGTTTTAAATATATAGATTATCCTGCGCTGGACCTTCAATTTCTTCATTGCTAATGTAATTTAATTTTGTCCCCCCAACAGTATCCTTAAAGCAAACCAATCACTAGTTTTACCCTATATAATCAGTGCAAACACATAATAGAGGTTAATATGATGTGTTCTACCATGTCTGGATGTCCGCTGGTACATCTATAAATGTGAAGTAAACAACTTTTATAAGTAGTCATATGCTGTATGTACATGAGGCTCAGTTGGGCGTGCGGCAGTCATGGCTACCGGAGCAGTAATCACGCCTATTCAGGCTCAAATAATACCTATCTAGGTATGATTGAGCAGCTCAGTCAGGGTCTGATGTCATTTCTCAGAGGTAGGCTGTCAATGATGTCTAAATAGGAATGATTAGAGCCTGAATGAGCATGAGTACAGCGTGGGGAGCCATGACTTCTTCAGCAGGCCGCATGCCTGGTGACTACCCTTGGCTGTCCGGGCATGCTGGGTGTTGTAGTTTTGCAACATCTGGAGGTCCGCAGGTTGTAGACCACTGTTAGAGAAAGTTGTACTCCCCTGTCCCCGCCACTCCGGACCGTCACCGTTGCCCGGGATGTCGCCTTCCCTTGCTGTCGCCGCGTCCCCGTGGTGTCCCCGCCGCTCCAGCAAGGCCTCTGCTTCCCTGGCAACCGCTCTCTCAGTCGCCGCCATCACATCGCTACGCACGTCGCTCCTATTGGATGACGGGACGTTGTGCGCAGCGACGTGATGACGTGGATGGAGAGCACCGACGATGCAGGGGATCCTGAAGAGGACGCGCCGGAGCCCCGAGGACAGGTGAGTGACCATCACCGGAGCTCACGGGGCACCGTAAACGGCTATTCAGTGGCAGCTGAAGGAAGGGAGGAAAATAAACAAAGGAGGAAGCCTTTGACTTCATATGCCGTCCTCATGTATTGTTGCCATATCCCAACCCCATATTCCATCCTCATATCCCGACCTCCTATCCCGACCTCCTATCCCGTCCTCCTATCTCGACCTCTTATCCCGTCCTCCTATCTCGACCTCTTATCCCAACCTCCTTTCCCGTCCTCCTATGCCATCCTCCTATCCCGTCCTCCTATCCCGACCTCCTATCCTGTCCTCCTATCCCGTCCTCCTATCTCGACCTCTTATCTCGACCTCCTATCCCGTCCTCCTATCTCGACCTCCTATATTGACCTCTTATCTCGACCTCCTATCTCGACCTATCCCGTCCTACTATCCCGACCTCCTATCCCTTCCTCCTATTTCGACCTCCTTTCTCGACCTCCTATCTCGACCGCCTATCTCGACCTCCTATCCCGACCTCCTATCCCATCCTCCTATCCCATCCTCCTATCCCGACCTCCTATCCTGACCTCCTATCCCGACCTCATATCTCGACCTATCCTGACCTCCTATCCGACCTCCTATCCCGTCCTCCTATCCCGACCTCCTATCCCGACCTCCTACCCCGACCTCCTATACTGACCTCATATCTCTACCTCCTATGCCGACCTCCTATCTTGACCTCCTATCTCGACCTCCTATCTCGACCTCCTATCTTGACCCCCTATCTCGACCTCCTATCCAGACCCGTAATATGTGTACCAGGTATTGAAATATCTCCAGCCGTACTGAAGTTATGTGGGAACATACATTTCCCATTGATTTGCATTGGACTTTAAACGAAAACCCTGACCCTCTCAAATGGGGGCAGTTAAGGGTTAAATGAACTTTCCTATATTTTAAGTGGACATATAAGTAACATGTGACCAAGTATTATCGAAATATTTCCAGCCGTTTGGAAGTTATGCAGTAACATATATTTCCCATAGACTTGTATGGGACTTTAAACATAAACCCCGCCCCTGGCAAATGGGGGTGATTAAGGGTTAAATTACCTATCCTATGTTTGTTGTTGACATATAAGTAACATGTGTGCCAAATTTCATGTTAATATCTTTAGCCGTTTGGACGTGATGCTGGAACATATACACATACATACATACACACATTGAGTTTTATATATATATATAGACTAGCTGAGTACCCGGCGTTGTCCGGTTTTTCCTTTCTAATCCTTGTTGGGGAGGAAAATAAGCAAAGGAGGAAGCTTTTGACTTCATATCCCGTCCTCATATATTGTTGTCATATCCCAACCCCATATCCCGTCCTCATATCCTGACCTCCTATCCAGTCATCATATCCCGTCCTCATATCCCGTCCACATATCCCGTCCTCATATCCCGTCCTCATATCCTGTCCTCATATCCCATCCTCCTATCCCGTCCTCCTATCTCATCCTCATATCCCGTCCTCATATCCCGTCCTCCTATCCCGTCCTCATATCCCGTCCTCCTATCCCATCCTCATATCCCGTCCTCCTATCCCGACCTCCTCTCCCAACCATCCTGTCCTCCTATCTCGACCTCTATCCAGTCCTCCTATCTCGACCTCCTATCCCGTCCTCCTATCCTGTCCTCCTATCCCGTCCTCCTATTTCAACCCCCTATCCCGTCCTCCTATCTCCCCCTCTTATCCCGACCTCCTATCCCGACCTCCTATCTCAACCTCCTATGCCGTCCTCCTATCTTGACCTCCTATCCCGACCTCCTATCTCGACCTCTTATCCCGTCCTCCTATCTTTACCTCATATCCGGTCCTCATATCCCGACCTCCTAACTCGACCTCCTATCCCGACCATCCCGTCCTCCTATCTTGACCTCCTATCTTGACCTCATATCCCGACCTCCCATCCCATCCTCATATTCCGACCTGTAATATATGTACCAGGTATTGAAATATCTCCAGCCATACAGATGTTATGTGAGAATATACATTTCCCATTGATTTGCATGGGACTTTAAACAAAACCCCCCGACCCTCACAAATGGGGGTAGTTAAGGGTTAAGTTAACTATCCTATATTTTAAGTGGACATATAAGTAACATGTAACCAAGTATTATCGAAATATCTCCAGCCGTTTGGAAGTTATGCAGTCACATATATTTCCCAAAGACTTGTATAGGACTTTAAACATAAACCCCGCCCCTGGCAAATGGGGGTGAGTAAGGGTTAAATCACCTAGCCTATGTTTGTTGTTGACATATAAGTAACATGTGTGCCAAGTTTCATGTTAATATCTTTAGCCATTTGGAAGTTTTTGTGGAACATACACACATACACACACACGTTGAGTTTTAAATATATAGATTATCCTGCGCTGGACCTTCAATTTCTTCATTGCTAATGTAATTTAATTTTGTCCCCCCAACAGTATCCTTAAAGCAAACCAATCACTAGTTTTACCCTATATAATCAGTGCAAACACATAATAGAGGTTAATATGATGTGTTCTACCATGTCTGGATGTCCGCTGGTACATCTATAAATGTGAAGTAAACAACTTTTATAAGTAGTCATATGCTGTATGTACATGAGGCTCAGTTGGGCGTGCGGCAGTCATGGCTACCGGAGCAGTAATCACGCCTATTCAGGCTCAAATAATACCTATCTAGGTATGATTGAGCAGCTCAGTCAGGGTCTGATGTCATTTCTCAGAGGTAGGCTGTCAATGATGTCTAAATAGGAATGATTAGAGCCTGAATGAGCATGAGTACAGCGTGGGGAGCCATGACTTCTTCAGCAGGCCGCATGCCTGGTGACTACCCTTGGCTGTCCGGGCATGCTGGGTGTTGTAGTTTTGCAACATCTGGAGGTCCGCAGGTTGTAGACCACTGTTAGAGAAAGTTGTACTCCCCTGTCCCCGCCACTCCGGACCGTCACCGTTGCCCGGGATGTCGCCTTCCCTTGCTGTCGCCGCGTCCCCGTGGTGTCCCCGCCGCTCCAGCAAGGCCTCTGCTTCCCTGGCAACCGCTCTCTCAGTCGCCGCCATCACATCGCTACGCACGTCGCTCCTATTGGATGACGGGACGTTGTGCGCAGCGACGTGATGACGTGGATGGAGAGCACCGACGATGCAGGGGATCCTGAAGAGGACGCGCCGGAGCCCCGAGGACAGGTGAGTGACCATCACCGGAGCTCACGGGGCACCGTAAACGGCTATTCAGTGGCAGCTGAAGCAGTCAGCGCTGCCGGATAGCCGTTTATGCGATGGCCCCGACATAAAAAAGCATCGTATGTTGATGCTGCCTTCAACATGCGACGGCCTCTGAGAGGCCATCGCATGTTGAAATTATCGTATGTCGGGGCCATCGCAGGTCGAGGGATTACTGTACTGTATACAAAAGAATGTATGTTTCATACCACAGAAGAATGAGCCTTTAACAAAATGGGAAGCAGAACTAAACATCAGAAGTAAAACAAATAAAATTCAATCAAAAACAAAAAAGATCACGCCTATTCAGGCTCAAATCACGCCTATTCAGGCTCAAATAATACCTATCTAGGTATGATTGAGCAGCTCAGTCAGGGTCTGATGTCATTTCTCAGAGGTAGGCTGTCAATGATGTCTAAATAGGAATGATTAGAGCCTGAATGAGCATGAGTACAGCGTGGGGAGCCATGACTTCTTCAGCAGGCCGCATGCCTGGTGACTACCCTTGGCTGTCCGGGCATGCTGGGTGTTGTAGTTTTGCAACATCTGGAGGTCCGCAGGTTGTAGACCACTGTTAGAGAAAGTTGTACTCCCCTGTCCCCGCCACTCCGGACCGTCACCGTTGCCCGGGATGTCGCCTTCCCTTGCTGTCGCCGCGTCCCCGTGGTGTCCCCGCCGCTCCAGCAAGGCCTCTGCTTCCCTGGCAACCGCTCTCTCAGTCGCCGCCATCACATCGCTACGCACGTCGCTCCTATTGGATGACGGGACGTTGTGCGCAGCGACGTGATGACGTGGATGGAGAGCACCGACGATGCAGGGGATCCTGAAGAGGACGCGCCGGAGCCCCGAGGACAGGTGAGTGACCATCACCGGAGCTCACGGGGCACCGTAAACGGCTATTCAGTGGCAGCTGAAGCAGTCAGCGCTGCCGGATAGCCGTTTATGCGATGGCCCCGACATAAAAAAGCATCGTATGTTGATGCTGCCTTCAACATGCGACGGCCTCTGAGAGGCCATCGCATGTTGAAATTATCGTATGTCGGGGCCATCGCAGGTCGAGGGATTACTGTACTGTATACAAAAGAATGTATGTTTCATACCACAGAAGAATGAGCCTTTAACAAAATGGGAAGCAGAACTAAACATCAGAAGTAAAACAAATAAAATTCAATCAAAAACAAAAAAGATTAAATAAACTAGTCTTGGGGAGAGACGTCTAAAGGACTCCTTTTTATAAGCTCATAAATGGACTGTACAAAACATATGTGGAAAAGATAAACATGAAATAATAAAAATATTCACTATCACACATAAAAAACATAATAAATAAAAACTTATTTTAAGAAGAACTTCACCTTATGTGTCCTTAAGAAGGACACCTCATATGTATGTGTTACAGTGTGCGCTCTGGTCCCCGCTCCTGGATCGGAGCGCTCACTGCCTCTGTCCCAGCCCGCTGCGTCCCTGCGGGTCCTGGTCAGACACGCTGACTGGGAGCGCAGAGTTATCCCGACTGGGATGCAGTTAGTGTGGCGGGAGGTCCCCGCTCACGCGCTGCACCCCGATGTTGTCCACTACCTCCTGCGGCTCCACGTTGCTCCTCTGTTCCCCGGCGCGCGCGTCCCCGCTCCCTAGGGCGCACGCGTGTCGGCTTCATGAAATTTAAAGGGCCAGCGCACCATTGATTGGTGCCTGGCCCAAAGTCTTCTATAAAAGTTCCCTGCCCCTTCCTGTCCTCGCCGGATCTTCGTGCATTGTGCCAAGAGAAAGCTTTCCACATTCTTTAGTGTTTCCCAGCCTGTTTCCGACCCTTGCCCGTAACTACCGCCTCTGAACCCATTCTGCCTGCCTAGACGTGTTGCCTGTGAATACCGCCTCTGATCCTGTGCCGCCTGCCCTGACGTTTGCTATGTCTAACTACGCTTCTGCCTATTCCTCCTGTACCACGCCTATCTCAGCAACCAGAGGAGTTGAGTCGCTACCTGGTGGAACGACCTGGGGGCTACCTGCCGCAGCAAGACCATCCCGCTTTGGTGAAGACCAGTAGCTCCTTAGATTCTGTTCCCTGGGTACGGCCCACACCATCACTTCTCTGGTCCAGTGGATCCACCTCTAGCCGCCTGTCCGGACCGTTACAGTATGTACCATGTGACCACAAATAAATGACCACAAATTATTTGCCACTATGGAACACTTGAAAGAGGAATGCAAATCATTTCCCTGTGGAAAAAATACTGCCAATATGTAATAAAAATAAAATACTGCTATTAATACATAAACATACCCATTATAAGGAAGAAATACGGGTATTTTTGAAGATGGGTTCTATAAGAAGAAGATATCTGTTCCTCCACTGCACCCATCAAAGGTAGTAGTAATTGGATAATTTTTAAAATCAATTTGCGTCTGTATTTTCACGTGTGATCATAAACTTTGGAAATAATTTTTGTTGGTATTTTATGACTAATTTTGCTGAGTAAAAGAGCATTTATTGGAGTTTCCATTGGTTACCGTTAAAAAATATGGTATGTGAATTGGTGAATTTCTACTAGACATGTGCAATTAGTTTCGTAACGAACACGGAACTAAACGAATTTTCACGTTTTCGGATGTTCGTTACGCAAAGTATGCACGAAAAAAAAATTACAAAATCCCGAAAAAGCATACGAATATACAGTTAATGAATGCATTCGTTAACTAACGCATAACGAATATGCATGTTAACGAACAACGAATGCATTCGTTATCAGTATACCGAATGTCGGGGCCATGCATCAACTGCTATCTGGCAGCGCATAATGCTTAAGCTGCTGTCGGATAGCAGTTGAAGCAGCCCGGGCAGGTTCGCTCAGTCCTAGGAGAGAGTCTCCAGCCCACCGGAGCACCTGAAAGCTGAACTAATTTATGCAGGCTAAAGCCAGCAACCGCCGAGCCGAGAAGTACGTGAAGAATCAAATCACTGTAACTTCGCTCATCTGTAGTCTCTATAAATGACAAGCTTGTGAAAATTCTTTAGAATCTGATAGTAGAAAGAAATAGTTGATAGCTTCAAGAAAGGCTTACATGATTTCTTAAAACATAAATACACAGAATGCTTGTTTGAATGTTGATCCAGTCTTTTCAATGCTTCAGGATCAGGACGGAATTTTTAAGCAGATTTTAGGGCAGATTGGCTTATGTCTTATGGTTAATTTTTTGCCTCCCTCTGGAGAATTAGGAAGAAATTATAAAAAAAAAATAGATTAATAGCTTGTTAAGCCAACTACATTATCATTAGCTTTTTCCAATCTCCTCCCCCCCCCCAATAAAAAATAAAAAAAAATAATTGGGGAACGACTAAAAATGCTAATTTTAGTATGGTCAATGACCCCACTAACAAAGGTGATAGCAACCTTCTAATGTTTTTCCTTTGTCGTTTCCTATAACTATATTTGCTTTTTTGCTTGAGTAAATATGCAACTTTTGTGGAAATGTCTGCTTTGTCATTTCGTTTTCTTTTTATCTAGCACAATAATAAAAATCATTACTACTACATAATACTATTTGTTTAATATTATGGGTAAATGCACTTTTACACGCATATATAATTCAAACATTACCTAAAAGGGTAAGGAAATTATGCATGCCATTTGTTTTCCAGTTTAGTGAGTCTAAAGCGCTCTAGGAAACCAGACTATAGCTTGGTAGAGTACTAAAATGCACACTGCAAAAACAGCAACATGAACTTTGCAAAATACATTGAGTTTCACTGAACCCTGCACTGGCACGGTGAGTGTGTGTTCTCAAACCTCTGTCATCTTGCTGACTCTACTTTAGTCATGTAGACAACAATTTCCAGTTTTCAGCTATGTATAACACCATTAGCAATCCAATAGTAAACCATACTTTACTTACCGTATGCTGTCACGCTAAGGGGCATCCCTAACTTATGTATTATCATTTAACACTTACTTTAATTCACAGTAAGGACATTTCTAATGTACTTGTTAGGTTGCTTTTAACAAATGTTATACATGCCTTTAACCCCTTAACGACCTGTTTTTTTTTTCGTTTTTGCACTTTAGTTTTTTCCTCCTTATCTTTAAAAAACCATAACTCTTTCAATTTTGCACCTAAAAATCCACATGATGGCTTATTTTTTGCGTCACCAATTCTACTTTGTAATGACATCATTCATTTTACCCAAAAATCTATAGTAAAATGGAAAAAAATTATTGTGTGACAAAATTGAAGGAAAATTTTTTTTTGTAACTTTTAGGGTCTTCCGTTTCTACGCAGTACATTTTTCGGTAAAAATGACACCTTCTCTTTATTCTATAGGTCCATACTATTAAAATGATACCCTACTTATATAGGTTTGATTTTGTCGTACTTCTGGAAAAAATCATAACTACATGCAGGAAAATGTATACGTTTAAAATTGTCATCTTCTGACTCCTCGAAGTTTTTTTATCTTTCAGCGTATGGGGCGGTATGAGGGCTCATTTTTTGCGCTGTGATCTGAAGTTTTTGGCGGTACCATTTTTGTATTGATTGGACTTTTTGATCGCTTTTTATTCATTTTTCATGATATAAAAAGTGACCAAAAATACGCTATTTTGGACTTTGGAATTTTTGCGCGCATACGCCATTGACCGTGCAGTTTAATTTGGACATTTCCACAAGCGGCAATACCACATATTTTTATTTACACAGTTTTTTTTTTTTTAATAGGAAAAGGTGGGTGAGTCTTACTTTTATTAGGGGAAGGGTTAAATGGTCTTTATTAACTTTTTTTTTTGCAATGTTATAGCCCCCATATAATAATAATACTCCATATAATAGTGTACTCCAGTAATACTCCATATAATAGTTTATTTTTGGGATGGGAAACCGATGACTCATTATAGAGACCAAAATCCCTATACTATATGTCCATCTATCACAATTATATACCAACAAGAACAGCATCTTGATCTCTTGAAAAAGATTGCGAAATGTGCATTGAGGTCAGAGAAGGTGCCGGAGCAGACCACAATAGACATGGGTAATCGGATTGCTGTTCCTGTTGGTATATAATTGTGATAGATGGAAATATAGTATAGGGATTTTGGTCTCTATAATGAGTGATCGGTTTCCCATCCCAAAGATACACTATTGTATGGAGTATTACTGATAATCTATCTCATGTATGCAATGTACTAACAGGTTATACAGGTGCATGGTTTAGCAACTGGCATCTCTTCCCCTTCATGCACTTTATAGTATTGGATTGTTGCAATAAGAGACCTAATCATGCGTTGTATATGTTTTATGGAAATATAAATAAAGTCATTGTTTTTATTGGTTAAAAAGTGGTGAAGTTCTTTTTTTCTTAGGTATACATGTTATTATGGAGCTGTATGCATATTACAATGGGATTACCTGGGAATAGGACCATATAATATAAGCACAGCTATGATAGCAATAGGTCCACACCCAGCAAGAACTATTGTGTATTTAATACATAGCAAGTAGCAGCTTTCATTTTAAAGGGTTTAAGGTGACCCCTTGGAAAAGTGTCCCCGGTCATTTAGAAATATTTTTCACATGTCAGACAGGAAGTTTTGGTCTAAGTGTTCTAGATATCCTTGGAAGAAGCATGTTACCACTACTTGTAATGGAGCCCATTTAGAGCAACGAGACAAATATCTTGACCATCAGGGAAGTGAAGCTTGCCCTGATGGTGTGTAGAGATTGGTTGGGCTCCGGACACTGGAGCCCTAAGTGATCAAAACTTTTGACATGTCTGTCCGACAGGAGTTATTATTTAAGGGTAACCATTAAAAGCAATTCTATAAGAACACAGAAAAGTATTTTTACATCACAGCATAAAAATGAGAAGGAATAACCCACATGTGAGTTATTGTGTTTGAGTACTAGAAAAACAGAGTTATTTTGTTTATATATGAATAAAAATGCATGTGAAGACTTTAAATAGCATTCTGTTTTGTAAGTTACATTCCTTCTACATCATACTGTCTGGAGAGAATATATATATATATATATATATATATATATATATATATATATATATATATGATTAGGAATAGTAAATACATGTCCAAAATATAACATTACAAATATTTGTGTTACGCCGAGCGCTCCGGGTCCCCGCTCCTCCCCGGAGCGCTCGCTACACTCTCCTCACTGCAGCGCTCCGGTCAGATCCACTGACCCGGGGCGCTGCGATACCGCCTCCAGCCGGGATGCGATTCGCGATGCGGGTAGCGCCCGCTCGCGATGCGCACCCCGGCTCCCGTACCTGACTCGCTCCCCGTCGGTCCTGTCCCGGCGCGCGCGGCCCCGCTCCTTAGGGCGCGCGCGCGCCGGGTCTTTGCGATTTAAAGGGCCACTGCGCCGCTGATTGGCGCAGTGGTTCCAATTAGTCTGATCACCTGTGCACTTCCCTATATCACCTCACTTCCCCTGCACTTCCTTGCCGGATCTTGTTGCCATCGTGCCAGTGAAAGCGTTTCCTTGTGTGTTCCTAGCCTGTGTTCCAGACCTCCTGCCGTTGCCCCTGACTACGATCCTTGCTGCCTGCCCCGACCTTCTGCTACGTCCGACCTTGCTTCTGTCTACTCCCTTGTACCGCGCCTATCTTCAGCAGCCAGAGAGGTGAGCCGTTGCTAGTGGATACGACCTGGTCACTACCGCCGCAGCAAGACCATCCCGCTTTGCGGCGGGCTCTGGTGAAAACCAGTAGTGACTTAGAACCGGTCCACTAGCACGGTCCTCGCCATCCCTCTCTGGCACAGAGGATCCACCTCCTGCCAGCCGGCATCGTGACAATTTGTTACTGTATTTAAAGAAATATTTGTGCTGAGACCCTGTCCGATAACTAGTTATAGTAGACTTCAGTCCAGAACTTGGCACTCAATGCAGGAGATGTGCTCCATAGACTAGAATGGGAAACATCTTGTAATGAGTCAGACTGTGCCCCAAGCTGGAGAGTGAAATGTACTACTGCATGATTTACCTGGTTTCGGAGGGGGTCTTAGCACTGACATGTCAAAAGTGCATTTAACACCTTCATGACTCAACCAATTTTAATTTTTTTATTTAAAAAAAAATTTCTACTCCCTTTCTAAAAACCATAACCTTTTCAATTTTCTATCTACCCGGCCATATGCAGGACCAATTGAACTTTGTAATGACACCACTCATTTTATGTAGCGTTATTTTTATTCTGAAGACCCTAACTCTTACAATGATAAACTAGTTACATAAAAAATGTAAACTTATGCTTATAATTACCCTATAACCTTTATATCTTTTTTATTTTTCTGTTTATGAAACTGTGTGAGGGCTCATTTTCTGCACCGTGAACTGTAGTTTTTATTGGTACTTTTTGATCTCTCTATATCTCTCTATAAGCTCTTTATAATATTTTTTGATATATTGTGACAAATTAACAATTCAGGCATTTGGTATTTTTTTCATTTAGCCATTCACTGCACAGGATCAAATATTATATTTTAATTGTTCTGACAATTCCACGCTCAGCGATAAAAAAAGAAAAAAAATGTATTAGGGGAGGGGCTTTTAATATTTATGCAAACTTTTTTTATTATTTTATTTACACATTTTTTAAGTGTACATAGGGGACTATTCTAAGTAATTATTTGATTGTTTATACTGTTTAATGCTATGTAATTGCCTCCAGTGACCATATTATCTGGTTAGGCCCCTGTGATATACTTGTGGGGTGCTGATCAAACCCCCTCCCCCCCCAAAAAAAAATGATGGACATCAGCTTAATTGATGTCAGTCATAAATGGGGAGTACTAGCTGCTAATGCACACTCCTTTGAAGAGCGCTAAGCTCTTAAAGGCTATGTAAAATCTTCTTCAGTGGTAGGGCAACCCTTAAAACCAGATACATCCATAGATCAGTTGATCAACCATTTATTAAAGTGATTGGCATATAAGGCTAGTCAGTGATTATTGGATAATAGGATTGAGAAGTGGAAATACAGTATAGGGACAGTACAGATGCCTGAAGACCATCCAGAAAGTATGTGTTTTTAAAATCAAAGTGAAAAAATCCTTATTTAGAGACATTCAGTATACAAGGCTATTTGCAATAAAATACTGGTACTGGTAGGCAGTTAAAAGTATTTGACATTTGTTATGATTCGGCTAGCTGGATGTGGATCCTCTGTGTCAGCGAGGGATTGGCGTGGACCGTGTCGGTGGACCGGTTCTAGGGTTGCTACTGGTTTTCACCAGAGCCCGTCGCAAAGCGGGATGGTCTTGCTGCGGCGGTAGCAACCAGGTCGCATCCACCGGCAACGGCTCAACCTCGCTGACTGCTGAGAAGGCGTGGGACAGAAGGACTAGGCAGAAGCAAGGTCAGACGTAGCAGAAGGTCAGGGCAGGCAGCAAGGAACGTAGTCAGGGACAACGGCAGGAGGTCTGGAACACAAGCTAGGAACACACAAGGAAAGGCTTTCACAGGCACAATGGCAACAAGATCCGGCAAGGAAGTGCAGGGGAAGTGAGGTTATATGGACAGGGGGCAGGTGGAAGCTAATCAGACTGATTGGGCCAGGCACCAATCATTGGTGCACTGGCCCTTTAAATCTTAGAGAGTTGGCGCGCGCGCACCCTAGAGAGCGGAGCCGCGCGCGCCAGAACATGATAGCCGGGGACCGGGACGGGTAAGTGGCTTGGGATGCGATTCGCGAGCGTGCGCGTCCCGCTATGCGAATCGCATCCCCATCATGAATGTCAGTGCAGCGCTCCCGGTCAGCGGGTCCGACCAGGGCGCTGCATAGAGGAGAACGCCGCGAGCGCTCCGGGGAGGAGCAGGGACCCGGAGCGCTCGGCGTAACAGTACCCCGCTCCTTGGGTCTCCCCCTATTTTTGTCTCCTTGTCCCTTCAAAAGAGACGAGAAAATAGGGGGCGCCTCTTGAGTCTCCTTCTGGAAAAAGAAGTCCTGGGTAGCTACACCAGCGGCAGGCAGTTCAGAAGGAATGGGGAGGGGGGGCAGAGGGAGAAGCATGTCACAGGGCAGAGTGTCACCAGGACGGGGGCTATGAGGAAGCACGGCACAGTCCTGATAGGCCTTGGGGAGACCAGGCACAGGAGGAAACACTGAGGCCTGACAGACAAGGCTGGGAGCAGACGTGAGGCATTTCTTGCGGCAAGCAGGACCCCACTTCTTGATCTCCCCGGTGGTCCAGTCAAGGGTGGGAGAATGATGCTGGAGCCATGGAAGACCGAGGAGGACTTCAGAGGTGCAGTTGGGCAGGACCAAAAATTCAATTTTCTCGTGATGCAGTCCAATGTTCATAAGCAGGGGCTCTGTGCGGTAACGCACAGTGCAGTGCAACTTCACTCCGTTGACCGAAGAAATGTGGAGCGGCTTGACGAGACGGGTCACCGGGATGCAGTACCTATCAAGCAAAGAGGCCAGAATAAAATTTCCAGAAGAACCATAGTCCAAGACGGCCACGGCTGAGAAGGAGGAGTTGGCAGAAGGAGAAATCCGCACGGGCACAGTGAGACATGGAGAAGCAGACTTCGTACCAAGAGACGCCACACCCACGTGAGCTGGGTGCGTGCGTGCGTTTTCCAGATGTGGAGGACGAATAGGGCAATCCACCAAGAAATGTTCGGTACTAGCGCAGTACTGACATAGATTTTTATCCCTACGGCGAGACCTCTCTTCAAGAGTCAGGCGAGACCGATCCACTTGCATAGCCTCCTCGGCGGGAGGCACAGGGGTAGATTGCAAAGGACAGCGTGAGAGAGGTGCCCAGGGATTAAGGTCTTTTTCCTGGCGGAGTTCTTGGTGTCTTTCAGAAAAACGTATGTCAATGCGGGTGGCCAAATGGATAAGTTCATGCAGGTTGGCAGGAATTTCTCGTGCGACCAGCACATCTTTGATGTTACTGGATAGGCTTTTTTTAAAGGTCGCGCAGAGAGCCTCGTTGTTCCAGGATAATTCAGAGGCGAGAGTACGAAATTGGATGGCGTATTCGCCTACAGAAGAACTACCCTGGACCAGGTTTAACAAGGCAGTTTCGGCAGAAGAAGCTCGGGCTGGTTCCTCGAAGACACTGCGAACCTCAGAGAAGAAAGACTATACAGTGGCGGTGACAGGATCATCGCAGTCCCAGAGCGGTGTGGCCCATGACAAAGCCTTCCCAGACAGGAGACTAACCACGAAAGCCACCTTCGACCGTTCTGTAGGAAATTGGTCCGACAACATCTCCAAATGTAGGGAACATTGTGACAGGAAACCACGGCAGAGTCTAGAGTCCCCATCAAATTTGGCCGGCAGGGACAAGTGGAGGTTAGGAGTGGCCACTCGCTGCGGAGGAGGTGCAGGAGCTGGCAGAGGAGATGGTAGCTGCTGTTGCAGCTGCTGTATCTGCGACTGAAGTTGCTGTAACATGGTGGTCATGTGCGACAGCTGGTGACCTTGTTGGGCGATCTGACGGGATTGCTGGGCGACCACCGTGGATATGTCAGCGATACTTGGCAGCGGCACGTCAGCGGGATCCATGGCCGGATCTACTGTTATGATTCGGCTAGCTGGATGTGGATCCTCTGTGTCAGCGAGGGATTGGCGTGGACCGTGTCGGTGGACCGGTTCTAGGGTTGCTACTGGTTTTCACCAGAGCCCGCCACAAAGCAGGATGGTCTTGCTGCGGCGGTAGCAACCAGGTCGTATCCACCGGCAACGGCTCAACCTCGCTGACTGCTGAGAAGGCTTGGGACAGAAGGACTAGGCAGAAGCAAGGTCAGACGTAGCAGAAGGTCATGGCAGGCAGCAAGGATCGTAGTCAGGGGCAACGGCAGGAGGTCTGGAACACAAGCTAGGAACACACAAGGAAAGGCTTTCACAGGCACAATGGCAACAAGATCCGGCAAGGAAGTGCAGGGGAAGTGAGGTTATATGGACAGGGGGCAGGTGGAAGCTAATCAGACTGATAGGGCCAGGCACCAATCATTGGTGCACTGGCCCTTTAAATCTTAGAGAGCTGGCGCGCGCGTGCCACTCGAGAGCGGAGCCGCGCGCGCCAGAACATGATAACCGGGGACCGGGATGGGTAAGTGGCTTGGGATGCGATTCGCGAGCGGGCGCGTCCCGCTATGCGAATCGCATCCCCATCATGAATGTCAGTGCAGCGCTCCCGGTCAGCAGGTCCGACCAGGGCGCTGCATAGAGGAGAACGCCGCGAGCGCTCCGGGGAGGAGCAGGGACCCGGAGCGCTCAGCGTAACAACATTTGATACTTGCCCACATATGTAGACAGTACACATGCCTGCATTTTCACTACTTAGGTGACAATATCTGTTAATCTTCTCATTATTTCGTATATGAGACTCATCATTTTACCTACATAAGTATTACACAATATAAACATCAGGAAGAGTTTGGTCGAAGAAAACCTTATGTGTCTCAAAAGAGAAAAGGGACTAGGGTAAGCTAAGAGATAAAAATCGAATAATAAAGGTTGTTAGAGTGCTGTAGTTTTAAGTTATAAATATAGTGCACTTATCTAAGATACTAGGTAAACATTTTTAAAACAAGTATTAGGAACATACCTAACTGCATTTAAGCGCTCCCTGGTCCTCTATGTTGTGCCACGTTGCTCCATTGGTATGTCTGCCAGTCACTGGGGCTGGTTAGCCTATCAGACACCGTGGATGCTGTGCCAATCAGATCGGTGTTCCATGCTATATTATGGTGACAGATTTAAATAGGCAGCTGCTGGCCACAGCCACCAGTGATTTGAGTCCCTTTCCTCACTAACTCTTACCTCTTAGCCTAATACTACTGCTTGCCTGGATTTGACTTCTGCCTGTTTCACTAATTCCTGCCTTTGGATTTTAATGTGAACTAGACAAGACCTTGTGGTCTGACCCGGCATGCTCTCTGGTAGAGGTTTGGATTCTGGTACATTTCTGGTTTTCTCTCTAAATTCTGATTCTGACATTGACGTGCCTGTTTGGTTCTGACTTGGTTTGCTTGACTATGCCTTTTACCTGAACTCTGTGCACTTAGTCAGTAGAGACCTTCATCCAGTTGGGGGCCTCCAGTTACTGCGTATTGTCCAAGTAGGAAGGGACAGTGGGTTGGGTTCAGCTCAGGGCTGCACTGTCTTCCATATGAAAGAATCAAGGGGATGACTAAATTTTTGGGGGTTAACACTTGTTCCAACAGGGATCCCATCTATGCTTTGTAAGACCAAATGCACAGGTTGACTCAGCTCGTCCAGGACCTAGCGGAACAAGTACAGCCTCAGAAGACCTTTTTCCACCTTTAGTTAAAGTTGCAAACTTTATTTATTTATTTTTAGTCTTGGTTCTTCAGAAATAACCATAACTTTTCAGTGGATTGTCTATGGTCATAAAGAAGGATATCATTGGTTGGGTATTACAGAGTTAAAAGAAAACAACTGTCTATTTTTTAGGGTTCTAAACTTAATATATATAAATAAAATATGTCCCCAAAGTTTGTTCAGGCCCAGATGTGTTATATCAAGATGTCCAAGGATAATTGTTTCTATACCAAATTCTGAGATTTGTGTTTGAGTGTGCAGATTCTTAGATGATACAAGCCATGGCAAAATTATAGAATATTCATACTTAGGGGTTGCTTACCCAGTTTTGAAGAAAATACACAAATCACAGATATGACACAGATATTACAATCATAAGATTGAGATCTGAGCTGTTAGCTGGCCATGCCATTGAGTTGACATACCTTTCCTGAAGAAAAATAACTTCATTTTCACCAAGCCTTTTTTCTCTCTTTTTAATGAGAAGAGTGCCCAAAATTTCTTTGTACAGTTGTGCATTTATCTTAAAGTAACAAGTGCCATTTCCCTTGATCCTTTGCCTGACATGCAACACTAGGCATCATGTTTATATGTTTCTTTAGAAAGGCACCAGACTTGCTTTTAGTATCATCACCTTGGCCAAAGCAAAGAAGTGACTCCTCACTTACTATCACTTTCACCCCATCCTCCACTCTTCATAATCACTTTTAATTAGCCCATTGTAAGCTTGTTTTCTTCTTTTCAGAGGTTAGTGATGGGTTAGGCTGTAGGGTACTTTCCCTTTTATCCGCAGAATAATTTTCATTTTTCGGTTGCTGCCAGTATTTGTTTTACAAGGTGATTCCATTATTTTCCCTCTACTTGATCTGGAAAAATCATATGTCATTCAATAAAATAATTTCATGTGTTTGAGGATGTTTTATGAAGCCAAAATAGGGGCAATCACATTTTGGGCTTCCAAAGTCATATGACTTGACATATCAATGGATAGGATGTCACTACTTGGAGGACTGGCAGAGCTGGATACATTCTTTTTGAAGATTGTGAATACATTTAGACAATTAAAATTTTTCAACATCCGACACATTAAAGAGGTTTTCTAAAATGTACCTGTATCTCAGAAGACCCCTTTAAGCCAGTGGGTATAGATTTAACCATGTGTATACAAGCAAAGGGCTGATGATACTGGCAGATATTTAAAAGAATGTGACCTTTGATAATAACCCACAAGTGTAGACAGTACACTTGACTGCACCTTCACTATTCAGGAGACAAAATTTGTTAATCTCCTCCTTATTTAGTGAAGAAGACTGTCTGGTTCAAACCTATTTGTGCATTTTAGTAATTTTAGGTTGTGTATTTCTAAAAGAGGCAAGACATTTAAAGGCAAACACTTTTTATTTCTGCCTATATGTATATAAGACAATGGTGTTCTCACTATGTTATAAATGTGTCCTTAGACCAAGCAGATACATTGTGGATTTTGCAATGAAAATTCACAAGAAAGTAAAATGCAGGTGAACGGTTCCATTCACGTATGGCAGAAGCTAGTACCAACAGTATTTTCACCTTAAACTTCAACATTTGTAATGCAAAGGGAGAAATTTACCAAAGAAGACTTGTCTAAATCTATATGACCCCCCCCCACACTGATAACAAGCATGTGGGCCCCAAGTTCCCTTGTTTGAATACAGTAGCAGTTGAGTATGGACACTAGTTGAGTATGGTCCCATAGAGTTTGAGTACAGTCTCAAGGAGTGGCAATGTGCATACTTGACTACCGCTAAATTGAAAAGAAGAGACCCAGGATTTGTGGATATCCAAGAGGTTGCACGCCTACTGGGAAGACACTTATCCTGTGGTAGGTAAGACATTTTCATTATGAGAAACCCCATTTATATATGAACTAGAAATGAGGGAAGTTTTGAAAAATTCAATTCGGGCGATTCGCCGAATTTTCTGAAAAAATGTGGTTCGGTCCAAATTTATACGTGGCGATGTACATATGTGGTATGCACTTATGAGGGGAGGACAATGCGCTCCAGTATGCTTAAAAACGTATTTCTGTATCACACCAACAGTACACACCAGTTCTGCAGCACACAGTCTCTGTGTACTCCACCCAAAATTGTACTTTCTCTCTCAATCTCGCTCCCTTCCCTATCAGTGCTTGTAGGCAGGATTTGTACTTGAGCAGAACCGCTGCTGTACTGCTCTCTGTTCCTCTCTATAATAGAGCGCTGTATTGACTGGGAGGTGAATCGCTGCTGTAAGAATGATTTTCTGTGCAACACACACTGCTTTCTGTCCCTCTGAGCAACAGAACGCTGATGTGACTAGGAGGCAAATCGCTGCTGGAAAAAAGCTTTTCTGGCCAACACACAGCACTGTCTGTCCCTATCTATCTTTCTGCAATGAAAGGCTGAAATGACTGGCGGCAATATGGCTGCAGATTATATAGGGCTGTGACATCACAGGGGTGACTGGCTGCCGATAGGCTGCATGCTGCATGTGATTCAGGGTCATCCCGTCTACCCCTGTTCCTGCCTTCCCAGGATTCCTTGCCCCATTTCCTCACATGTGAATCCGCCATTATAGATGCCCTTGAGCCTGGACCGCACTAAATGAAGTTTAATGAAGCGATTTGCAAGATCGAATCACGCCGATATTTGCATTCGTTACGAATCACATTTTTTCTGAAATTCGTAATGACTTTGGATTTGTCAGATTCGATTCGCTCATCCCCAATATGATTTATTGATAAGGCTCTTAAACTAGTGTTAAAGAGTACCTGTCATCAAAACATGTTTTCTAAACTAACCTCTTTATAAACCTCTTTATAGTATCACTAGAACCTTCTTGTAAAGGCTAACTTTACTCAAAGCTTAAATTGTACTTAAACGTCAGTAATTCCCAATCTTTAATCCCCCTTCCCCTGAACCAGTCGAAGGGGCTAGACTGATTTATTTGTTATTACTTGGAGGGTACTCACAATACAGAGCTGGTTAAAATTTATAGATAAAATTACTGAAAATAATTCCAATCATACTGTCTATTTTAGTAGAATCAAGCAAAAATGACTAATCTTTCAATGACATGATTTTTGCCCCTATCTGTAGTAGATAACTAGTTTAGGGATGAGCGAATCAAATCTGACGAATCCGAATTAACCTCTTAAGGACGCAGGGCGTATGGATACGCCCTGCATCCCGAGTCCTTAAGGACGCAGGGCGTATCCATACGCCCGTGGGAATTCCGGCCCCCACCGCTAGCCGGTTGGGGACCGGAGCCGGATGCCTGCTGAAATCGTTCAGCAGGCATCCCGGCATATCGCCCAGAGGGGTCATTATGCCCCCCCATGTCGGCGATCGCCACAGATCGCTGGACAATTCAGTCCAGCGATCTGCGGCGATTCCGGGTCAATCGGGTCTCCAGTGACCCGGTGACCCGGAATTACTGGCTGTTCGGGGCCGTCTCTGACGGCCCCGAACAGCCAGAGCCTGCAGGGGTGAGGTGGCACTGATGCCACCTCACGATCGCCCTGATTCGTCGGCCGGATTACCGGCCGACCAATCAGGGCGTCTGCTGCGGGCGTCACTCCCGCACCCGCTCCGCCCCTCTTCCGGAGGGCGTGAGCGGGTGCGGGAAGACGACCCCGGGTGCTGGGGACCCCGATCCCCGGCGTCCATGTTGGGATCGGGGCCCCAGGAGCGACGGTGGCGGCGAGGGACAGTCCAGCGATGAAGCAACAGCAGGAGGTGAGTTACAGCCTCCTGCTGTTGCTTAGCAACAGCTCCCAGCATGCAAAAAGGGCATGCTGGGAGCTGTAGTTATGCAACAGCAGGAGGCAGACCACCACAACTCCCAGCATTCCCTTATGGGCATGCTGGGACTTATGGTTTTGCAACAGCTGGAGGCACATTATTTCTATGGAAAAGTGTACCTTCAGCTGTTGTATAACTACAACTCCCAGCTTGCACAAACAGCTAAAGTGCATGCTGGGAGTTGTAGTGGTGCATCTGCTGGTTGCATAACTACAACTCCCAGCATGCCCGTTTGCTGTCGGTGACTGCTGAGAGTTGTAGTTTTGCAACAGCTGAAGGCACACTGGTTGTGAAACTTAGAGTTTTTTTTTTAACCTAACTCAGTGTTTCACGACCGGTGTGCCTCCAGCAGTTGCAAACTACAACTCCCAGCAGTCACCTTACACCATGCACCGTACATGCTGGGAGTTGTAGTTTTGCAACAGCTGGAGGCACACTGGTTTTGAAACACTGAGTAAGGTCACAAACTCTGTGATACATAACCAGTGTGCCTACAGCTGTTGCAAAACTAAAACTCTCAGCATGTACAGTCTGTCAGCGCATGCTGGGAGTTTTAGTTTTGCAACAGCTGGAGGTCCCCCCCAATGTGAATGTACAGGGTACACTCACATGGGCGGAGGCTTACAGTAAGTATCGGGCTGCAAGTTTGAGCTGCAGCAAATTTTCTGCAACAGCTCAAACTGCCAGCGATAAACTACTGTGAACCCCCGCCCGTGCGACTGTACCCTACAAACACTACACTACACTAACAAAACATAAAATAAAAAGTAAAAAACACTACATATACACATACCCCTACACAGCCCCCCTCCCCTCCCCAATAAAAATGAAAAACATCTGGTACGCCATGGTTTCCAAATTGGAGCCTCCAGCTGTTGCAAAACAACAACTCCCAGTATTGTCGGACAGCCGTTGACTGTCCAGGCATGCTGGGAGTTTTGCAACAGCTGGAGGCCCCCTGTTTGGGAATCACTGGCGTAGAATACCCCTATGTCCACCCCTATGCAATCCCTAATTTAGGCCTCAAATGCGCATGGCGCTCTCACTTTGGAGCCCTGTCGTATTTCAAGGCAACAGTTAAGGGTCACATATGGGGTATCGCCGTACTCGGGAGAAATTGGGCTTCAAATTTTGGGGGGTATTTTCTGCTTTTACCCTTTTTAAAAATGTAAAGTTTTTGGGAAAAGAAGCATTTTAGGTAAATTTTTTTATTTTTTTTTACATATGCAATAGTCGTGAAACACCTGTAGGGTATTAAGGTTAGCTTTACCCCTTGTTACGTTCCCCGAGGGGTCTAGTTTCCAAAATAGTATGCCATGTGGTTTTTTTTGCTGTCCTGGCACCATAGGGGCTTCCTAAATGCGGCATGCCCCCAGAGCAAAATTTCCTTCAAAAAGCCAAATGTGACTCCTTCTCTTCTGAGACCTGTAGTGCGCCAGCAGAGCACTTTTCACCCCCATATGGGGTGTTTTCTGAATCGGGAGAAATTGGGCTTCAAATTTTGGGGTGTATTTTCTGCTATTACCCTTTTTAAAAATGTAAAACTTTAGGGAAACCAAGCATTTTAGGTAAAAAATTTTTATTTTTTTTTACATATGCAAAAGTCGTGAATCACCTGTGGGGTATTAAGGTTCACATTACCCCTTGTTACGTTCCCCGAGGGGTCTAGTTTCCAAAATGGTATGCCATGTGGGGTTTTTTGCAGTTCTGGCACCATAGGGGCTTCCTAAAGGTGACATGCCCCCCAAAAACCATTTGACGCTCCTTCCCTTCTGAGCCCTCTACTGCGCCCGCTGAACAATTAACATAGAAATATGAGGTATGTCCTTACTCGAGAGAAATTGGGTTTCAAATACAAGTAAAAATTTTCTCCTTTTTACCCCTTGCAAAAATTCAAAAATTGGGTCTACAAGAACAAGCGAGTGTAAAAAATGAAGATTGTGTATTTTCTCCTTCACTTTGCTGCTATTCCTGTGAAACACCTAAAGGGTTAAAACGCTTACTGAATGTCATTTTGAATACTTTCGGGGGTGCAGTTTTTATAATGGGGTCATTTATGGGGTATTTCTAATATGAAGACCCTTCAAATCCACTTCAAACCTGAACTGGTCCCTGAAAAAAAGCGAGTTTCAAAATTTTGTGAAAAATTGGAAAATTGCTGCGGAACTTTGAAGCCCTCTGATGTCTTCCAAAAGTAAAAACTCATCAATTTTATGATGCAAATATAAAGTAGACATATTGTATATGTGAATAAAAAAAAAATTATTTTGAATATCCATTTTCCTTACAAGCAGAGAGCTTCAAAGTTAGAAAAATGCTAAATTATCTAATTTTTCATCAAATTTTGGGATTTTTCACCAAGAAAGGATGCAAGTTACCACAAAATTTTACCACTAAGTTAAAGTAGAATATGTCCCGAAAAAACAATCTTGGAATCAGAATGATAACTAAAAGCATTCCAGAGTTATTAATGTTTAAAGTGACAGTGGTCAGAATTGCAAAAAATGGCCGAGTCCTTAAGGTGAAAAAGGGCTCAGTCCTTAAGGGGTTAATTACGAATTTCAGCAAAAATTCGAATTGCGACAAATGCTAATAACGCTGCGATTCGATTGCGAGAATCGCTTCATTAAACTCTATTTAGTGCAGTCCAGGCTTCAGGGCATCTAAAATGGTGGATCCACATGTGAGGACATTAGGCAAGGAATCCTGGGAAGGCAGGAATTAGGGTAGGTGGGATGTCAATCAGCATGGTGGCAGAAGTGGAAAGTCTGGAGCCAAACATGCTCGGGGTACACCAATTGCTTTGCGGCAGCCTACCTTCCCGGGAGGTAGTGAAACAGGGGTTCCCGGAGTCGGCGGCAGTAGCAGTCAATCAGTGCGGACTGTTGGTGGGAAAATCAGCTACTCAGCGGTGTGGCAGTTTTTCATCAAGCATCCGGAGGAGGTTAGCCTGGCCACATACAAGATGTGCCGGTGAAGCGTGGCCAGGGTCCCAATATTCGCACCACGGCCCTGTGTCAACATATGCAGCGTCATCAGAAACCGTGGCTTTGATGTGGTGGTCCAGCCTGCTGCATCACCCAGTGGCACGCTGCTCCCTGTTTCAGCCAGCCACCTCAGCCGAAGGGAGTTGTGTGTCATACCCATCTTCTGTCGCTCCAGATGCTCCTGCTCCTCCTACTTTGAGTCAATCATTCTGCCAGCTATCCATCGGCGAAGCCATGTCCAAGAGACAACAGTATGCGCTCACTCATCCAACAGCTAAGAAGTTGAATGTGCATGGAAATGGGAACCATGGTGACCGACAAAGGGAAGAACGTCTTGTCTGCGCTGCGACAAGGAAGTCTGAGACTTGCGCCCTGCATGACACACGTGTTCAATCTGGTTGTTAAGCTGTTCCTGAAGTGTTCCCTCCATCTGCAAGACATCGTAACAGTGGCAAGGAAACTTTGCATGCACTTCAGCCACTCGTACACCTCAAAGCACACCCTCCTTGAGCTGTAGCGTCAGAACGGCATCCCCTGCAACGTTGCCACACGTTGGAATTCCACCCTCCATCTGATGGACTGACTATACAAACAGAGAAAAGCCATCATGATATTTTGATGATCCAAGCGGATAGGGCGACTCCCCTGTGTAACTTCAATGTCAACCAGTGGCAGCTCATACGTGACAACTGCCGTTTGCTCAGGCCCATTGAGAAAGCCACATTATTAGTCATTACAGGATGAACAACGACATTCCACTGCTTCCACGATGCAGTGGAAATGGAGGCAGGGAGTCCCTCTGAGTCACTTGCACAAATGGCATGATGCATGCTCGCTTGTGTAGTGAACGCCGAATTGTCAACATTCGGCAGTGGGTTGACTTCTGGCTCTCCACCTTATTTGACCCTCGCTACCGGCACAAAATGTGGGCCTTTTTTACACCCAATGAGAAGGAGGACAAACTGACCTACTACAGAGACATCCTACATAGTCAGTTGGCTGATGCCTATCTGCGCTATCGTCCATCCCCTCACAGGTCTGACTCAGGGGGCCCTCTGCACTCAACTTCCACTGCCATAGCTGCTGGGGAGGGGTGGGGTGGCAGGAGCAGTACCAGCTCCATCAGTAGCAGCCTGAGTCTACAGTCGCTGATGAGTAGCTTTCTTCACTCACATAGTGAAGCAACTCATCAGCAGCAGGTAGACCTGGAGCAAGACCTGAACCAGCAAGTTATGGCATACCTTGACAGGACCATGCCAACACACCTTGAAGATCCTTTGGACTTCCGGGCAGCCAAACTTGATTTGTGGCCTCAACTAGCAAAGTTTGCCCTGGAAAAGCTGACCTGCCTGGCCATAAGTGTGCAATCAGAGCGGGTGTTTAGTGTGGCGGGGGCCATAGTAACCACATAGAGAACTCGTCTGTTCACAAAAAATGTGGAGAGACTGACCTTTGGAAGATGAATCAGACATGGATCAGCCAGGATTTCCACCCATCAATGCCTGATGTGGGGGCCATATATTTTATCCTAAGAATATTATTAAAAGTTAAGTTTTGCATAATGCATATCCTCAATACTAACTAACACTTTTACAAAAGAGACTGTTTTATTCTGCCTACCTTCCTCAGCTACTATTCTGATCCTGCCACCCGCCTAATGCCACACATCTGATGCCAAGTTCTCCATTTTTCACCCACCTTCATCACCGGGACCTGGTATTGCCACCCACTGCACCACTCTGTCACTGGGTATCTTTCAGGACTCCTGATGCTGCTACTGCCACCTCCAGGCTGTCTCATTCTGTCACCATACATTCTCCTCATGCTGATGCCAGCTCCAAGCTGTCTCATTCTGCCACATTATGTTCTCCTCATGCTGCTGCCCCCTCCAGGCTGTGTCATTCAGCCACTATATATTCTCCTCATGCTGCCGCAAACTCCATTCTGTGTCATTCAGCCACTATGGGGTCTCCTCATGCTGCCGCCAACTCCAGGCTGTGTCATTCAGCCACTATATGTTCTCCTCATGCTGCCACCAACTCCAGGCTGTGTCATTCAGCCACTATATGTTCTTCTTATGCTGCCGCCACCTCCAGGCTGTGTCATTCAGCCAATATATCTTCTCCTCATGCTGCCACCACCTTCATGCTGTGTTGTTCAGCCAATATATGGTCTCCTCATGCTTCCGCCACCTCCACGCTGTGTCTTTCAGCCACTATATGTTCTTCTTATACTGCCGCCACCTCCACTCTGTGTCATTCAGCCACTATATGTTCTCCTCATGCTGCCTCCAACTCCAAACTGTGTCATTCAGCCACAATATGGTCTCATACTGATGTCATCTCCAGGCTCTGTTATTGTGCCGCCATGTGACAGGTGACTCCTTGTTAGATTTGGTCTTTTGTAACCACACTAATTATTCAAAGTAAACGCCAGAGCCCGGGGCATGAAACTTGGGAGTGTAATATTAAATGTAAATTTCAAAATCTTAAATTTAAATTTGAAAAAATCAATGTAATCTTTTCAACACTGAGGCCCTATGGTTATCCACGTCATTTATTAGCTACGGAATTACCACAAGAATCCAATGAAACAGTTTGGAGCGATGGCAATAGTTACATAGTTACATAGTTAGCATGGTTGAAAAAAGACATACGTCCATCAAGTCCAACCAAGGAATTGAAGTGAAGGGTGTAAGGGGATAAGGGAAAGGGATGTAGTTTTATAATTCTGCATAAGCATTAATGTTATTTTGTTCCAGGAATGTATCTAACCCTGTTTTAAAGCTGTTAATTGTTCCTGCTGTGACCAGTTCCTGAGGTAGACCGTTCCATAAATTCACAGTCCTCACGGTAAAGAAGGTGTGTCGCCCCTTTAGACTAAACCTTTTCTTCCCCAGACGGAGGGAGTGCCCCCTCGTCCTTTGGGGGGGGGTTTAACCTGGAACAGTTTTTCTCCATATTTTTTGTATGGGCCATTTATATACTTATATACGTTTATCATATCCCCCTTAAGCGTCTCTACTCAAGACTAAACAATTGTAACTCCTTTAATCGCTCCTCATAGCTAAGATGTTCCATGCCCCATATTAGTTTAGTCGCACGTCTCTGCACCCTTTCCAACTCCGCAGTGTCCCTTTTATGAACAGGCGACCAAAACTGAACAGCATATTCCAGGTGAGGCCGTACCAATGCTTTATAAAGGGGGAGTATTATGTCCCTGTCCCTCGAGTCCATGCCTCTTTTTATACATGACAATATCCTGCCGGCTTTGGAAGCAGCAGCCTGACATTGCATGTTATTCTGTAGACTGTGATTTACAAGTACACCCAGATCCTTCTCTACCAGTGACTCTGCCAGTTTAATCCCCCATAAGACATACGATGCATGCATGTTCTTAGTACCCAGATGCATAACTTTACATTTATCCACATTGAACCTCATTTGCCAAGTGGATGCCCAGACACTTAGTCTATCCAAGTCATTTTGTAACTTATGCACATCCTCTATAGACTATACCGTGCTACAAAGCTTGGTGTCATCTGCAAAGATAGAAACAGAGCTGTTAATGCCATCCTCTACATCATTGATAAATAAATTAAACAACAGCGGGCCCAGTACTGAACCTTGGGGTACACCACTAATTACCGGGGACCAATCAGAGTACGAATCATTGACCACCACTCTCTGGGTACGATCCATGAGCCAGTGTTCAATCCAGTTACAAACTAAAGTTTCCAAGCCCAAGGACCTTAACTTACCTATCAGACGTCTGTGAGGGACAGTATCAAACGCTTTGGCAAAACCATAACTGATTAAATGAAACATTTGCAGTTCCACAAAGAGTAAGACAGTGGTGGTGGGGGGGTCGGGGGCTCTAAGAGGCACGGGCTGGAACAGGTGGTAGCTCACCTAGCGGCGGACCGCCAGCTGGATGCTCACCAAAATCAGTACTAAAAAATTTAAGTAAATTTAAATTAAATGAAATAAAAATTACATTAAAAAACTATTTATTCTCTTAAATTTTGATGCTATATTGTCTCCCTGCTGCCACATCCAGACGCTCTGCAGCAGTGATACTAATAGCGATTCCTAAAATCTGCATGTCATACTGAATAACAGTATTATTTCACTAACAAAGCACACACCCTACACGTGTTAGGACAAGGAAAAGTGTTCTACACCCCTATTGAGGCTCTCTGTAGGCCAGAAATAGCCGCTTTTAATAGTGATTCATTCCGTAAATTCGTAACGAAACAAATTTGGGGGGAAAATTCGGCTAATGGGCCGAATCAAATTTTTCAAAAAATTCAATAATCTCTAAACTAGATGACTAGATGACTCATGAATAACACTGAATATGCTCTTTCTACATCTGATAATGAGAGCAACAGAAAATCTGTTTTCACCTTTCTGTGTTTCTACCTGTTAACTAAATATGTGGGTATGCGTAATCCCAGTGACCTGCAAAGTGTTTTTTCCTCACAAACTCAATAGTGGAGACATTTAGCTAATACTAACAAAAAATGCTATAAAACAGAAAATAGAAATGAAAACTGTCTGCATTCTGAACTCTTTGTTTTCACAGCAATTCTGTTTTTACACAACGTGGCGCAAGCTTCAGAGAAGCCAAATATTTCTTCCGCGTAAGGATCGCTGTTTGGATCCCTGTTCGGTAAATGTGTTGTAAAGAGAGCGTACAATAGCTGTTTGCCTCAAAATAAATATGTACTTTATTTTGAAAAGTCATTCATTTTAATGGAATTTCATTTAATGTTTAACAAATGAATGAATATTAAACAAATGGCTGACAAAACTTTTACAAACGTTGAGGGTATTTATGAAAAGTGGGGTAAGTGAACATCTTTTTACTCCTTTAATTCATGCGGTGGAAACTGTGTACCTGCACCAAATTTATCACATGGTGCAGGGCATGTGATAAATCTGGCGTTGATCACATTTCTTACATCAGTACTCCACTTTGTTTGTTGTTTTCTCTGCTACATTTTGTGTGACTTTTAACCCCTTAATTACCAAGCCCATTTTCACCTTTAGGACCAGAGCGTTTTTTGCACATATGACCACTGTCACTTTAAGCATTAATAACTCTGGCATGCTTTTACTCATGAATTTGATTCCAAGATTTTTCGTGACATATTCTACTTTAACATAATGGTAAATTTTCGCTGAAAAATAGCAATTTTCAAACTTTGAAGCTCTCTGCTTGTAAGGACAATAGACATACCAAATAAATTATATATTGATTCACATATAAAACATGTCTACTTTATGTTTGCATCATAAAGTTGACATGTTTTTTCTTTTGGAAGACTTCAGAGGGCTTCAAAGTTCAGCAGCAATTTTCCAATTTGTCACAAAATTTTCTAAATTGGAATTTGCCAGGGACCAGTTCAGTTTTGGAGTGGATTTGAAGGGCCTTCATATTAGAAATACCCCACAAATGACCCCATTATAAAAGCTGCACCCCTCAAAGTATTTAAAATGGCTGTCACGATGCCGGCTGGCAGGTAGTGGATCCTCTGTGCCAGAGAGGTATAGGCGTGGACCGTGCTAGTGGACCGGTTCTAAGTCACTACTGGTTTTCACCAGAGCCCGCCGCAAAGCGGGATGGTCTTGCTGCGGCGGTAGTGACCAGGTCGTATCCACTAGCAACGGCTCAACCTCTCTGACTGCTGAAGATAGGCGTGGTACAAGGGAGTAGACAGAAGCAAGGTCGGACGTAGCAGAAGGTCGGGGCAGGCAGCAAGGATCGTAGTCAGGGGCAACGGCAGGAGGTCTGGAACACGGCTAGGAACAAACAAGGGAACGCTTTCACTAGGCACAAGGGCAACAAGATCCGGCCAGGGAGTGCAGGGGAAGTGAGGTATAAGTAGGGAGTGCACAGGTGGAAACTAATTAAGCTAATTGGGAAGATTGGGCCAGGCACCAACATTGGTGCACTGGCCCTTTAAATCGCAGAGACCCGGCGCGCGCGCGCCCTAGGGAGCGGGGCCGCGCGCGCCGGGACAGGACCGACGGAGAGCGAGTCAGGTACGGGGACCGGGGTGCGCATCGCGAGCGGGCGCCACCCGCATCGCGAATCGCATCCCGGCTGGAGGCGGGACCGCAGCGCAACCGGTCAGTGGATCTGACCGGGGCGCTGCAACAACGAGGATGAGGCGAGCGCTCCGGGGAGGAACGGGGACCCGGAGCGCTCGGCGTAACAGTACCCCCCCCTTGGGTCTCCCCCTCTTCTTGGGGCCAAAGAACCTGAGGAAAAAAAACTCAATTTTTCCGTGATGAGGTCCGATGCACATTAGAAGGGGTTCCGTGCGGTAACGCACGAGACAGTCCAATTTTTCATTGTAAACACAATTGATGTAGAGGGGTCTGGCGAGACTGGTCACAGGGACGTTGAACCTGTTGATAAGAGAGGCCAAAAAAAAATTTCCTGCAGATCCGGAATCCAAGAAGGCCATAGTAGAGAAGGTAGAGGCAGATATCCGCACAGGCACAGTAAGGCGTGGAGAAGCAGAGTTGACATCAAGAACTGTGTCACCTTTGTGCGGAGTCAGCGTACGTCTTTCCAGGCGGGGAGGACGGATAGGACAATCCTTCAGGAAGTGTTCGGTACCGGCATAGTACAGGCAAAGATTCTCCATGCGGCGTCGTGTCCTCTCTAGAGGTGTCAAGTGAGACCGGTCAACTTGCATAGCCTCCGCGGCGGGAAGCACAGGAACGGATTGCAGAGGACCAGAGGAGAGAGGAGCCGGGGAGAAAAAACGCCTCGTGCGAACAAAGTCCATATCCAGGCGGAGCTCCAGACGCCATCCGGAAGAACGCATGTCAATGCGAGTGGCAAGATGAATGAGTTCATGTAGGTTAGCAGGAGTTTCTCGTGCGGCCAGAACATCTTTAATGTTGCTGGATAGGCCTTTTTTAAAGGTCGCGCAGAGAACCTCACTATTCCAGGACAACTCGGAAGCAAGAGCACGGAACTGAATGGCGTACTCGCCAACGGAAGAAACACCCTGGGACAGGTTCAGCAGGGCAGTCTCGGCAGAAGAAGCTCGGGCAGGCTCCTCGAAGACACCACGGACCTCAGCGAAGAAGGACTGGACTGTGGCTGTGGCAGGATCATTGCGGTCCCAGAGCGGTGTGGCCCAAGAGAAGGCCTTTCCAGAAAGGAGACCACGGCAGAGACTAGAGTCCCCATCAAATTTGTCCGGCAGGGACAAGCAGGGGTTAGGAGCGGACGGACGCTGGGGAGGAGTTGCAGGAGCCGGCGGAGGAGATGGTTGTTCCGGTTGCAGCTGCTGTGTTAGTGACAGCAGCTGCTGTAACTGTGACTTCAGTTGCTGTGTCACGGTGGACAAGTATGCCAGCTGGTGATTTTGTTGGGTGATCATCGTGGAAATGTCGGCAAGACTTGACAGCGGCACCTCAGCGGAATCCATGGCCGGACGCTGCGGAGGAGTTGCAGGAGCCGGCGGAGGAGATGGTTGTTGCAGTTGCAGCTGCTGTGTCAGTGACAGCAGCTGCTGTAACTGTGACCTCAGTTGCTGTTTCACGGAGGACAAGTATGCCAGCTGGTGATTTTGTTGGGTGATCATCGTGGAAATGTCGGCAAGACTTGACAGCGGCACCTCAGCGGAATCCATGGCCGGATCTACTGTCACGATGCCGGCTGGCAGGTAGTGGATCCTCTGTGCCAGAGAGGTATAGGCGTGGACCGTGCTAGTGGACCGGTTCTAAGTCACTACTGGTTTTCACCAGAGCCCGCCGCAAAGCGGGATGGTCTTGCTGCGGCGGTAGTGACCAGGTCGTATCCACTAGCAACGGCTCAACCTCTCTGACTGCTGAAGATAGGCGTGGTACAAGGGAGTAGACAGAAGCAAGGTCGGACGTAGCAGAAGGTCGGGGCAGGCAGCAAGGATCGTAGTCAGGGGCAACGGCAGGAGGTCTGGAACACGGCTAGGAACAAACAAGGGAACGCTTTCACTAGGCACAAGGGCAACAAGATCCGGCCAGGGAGTGCAGGGGAAGTGAGGTATAAGTAGGGAGTGCACAGGTGGAAACTAATTAAGCTAATTGGGAAGATTGGGCCAGGCACCAACATTGGTGCACTGGCCCTTTAAATCGTAGAGACCCGGCGCGCGCGCGCCCTAGGGAGCGGGGCCGCGCGCGCCGGGACAGGACCGATGGAGAGCGAGTCAGGTACGGGGACCGGGGTGCGCATCGCGAGCGGGCGCCACCCGCATCGCGAATCGCATCCCGGCTGGAGGCGGGACCGCAGCGCACCCGGTCAGTGGATCTGACCGGGGCGCTGCAACAACGAGGATGAGGCGAGTGCTCCGGGGAGGAACGGGGACCCGGAGCGCTCGGCGTAACAATGGCTTTCAGTAAGTGTTTTAAATGGTTTGGGGGGGGGGGGCATGTTGCATTTAGGAAGCCCCTATGGTGCCAAAAAAGCAAAAATCCCCCCACGTGGCATATTATTTTGGAAACTACACTTCTCAAGGAACGTAACAAGGGGTACAGTGAGCCTTAACACCCCACATGTGTTTGACGACTGTTACGCCGAGCGCTCCGGGTCCCCGTTCCTCCCCGGAGCGCTCGCCTCATCCTCGTTGCTGCAGCGCCCCGGTCAGATCCACTGACCGGGTGCGCTGCGGTCCCGCCTCCAGCTGGGATGCGATTCGCGATGCGGGTGGCGCCCGCTCGCGATGCGCACCCCGGTCCCCATACCTGACTCGCTCTCCGTCGGTCCTGTCCCGGCGCGCGCGGCCCCGCTCCCTAGGGCGCGCGCGCGCCGGGTCTCTGCGATTTAAAGGGCCAGTGCACCTATGATGGTGCCTGGCCCAATCTTCCAATTAGCTTAATTAGTTTCCACCTGTGCACTTCCCTATATCACCTCACTTCCCCTGCACTCCCTTGCCGGATCTTGTTGCACTTGTGCCTAGTGAAAGCGTTCCCTTGTTTGTTCCTAGCCCGTGTTCCTGACCTCCTGCCATTGCCCCTGACTACGATCCTTGCCGCCTGCCCCCGACCTTCTGCTACGTCCGACCTTGCTTCTGCCTACTCCCTTGTACCTCGCCTATCTTCAGCAGTCAGAGAGGTGAGCCGTTGCTAGTGGATACGACCTGGTCACTACCGCCGCAGCAAGACCATCCCGCTTTGCGGCGGGCTCTGGTGAAAACCTGTAGTGGCTTAGAACCGGTCCACTAGCGCGGTCCTCGCCATCCCTCTCTGGCACAGAGGATCCACTACCTGCCAGCCGGCATCGTGACAGTAGATCCGGCCATGGATCCCGCTGAAGTTCCTCTGCCAGTTGTCGCCGACCTCCCTACACTGGTCGCCCAGCAAGCCCTAAAGATCGCCCAACGAAATCAACAGCTGGCATACTTGACCTCCGTGACACTGCATCTTCAGACACAGATACAGCAAATTCAGTCACAGCTACAGCTGCAACAACCATCTCCTCCGCCGGCTCCTGCAACTCCTCCGCAGCAACCGGCCGCTCCTAACCCCTGCTTGTCCCTGCCGGACAAATTTGATGGGGACCGCAATGATCCTGCCACAGCCACAGTCCAGTCCTTCTTCGCTGAGGTCCGTGGTGTCTTCGAGGAGCCTGCCCGAGCTTCTTCTGCCGAGACTGCCCTGCTGAACCTGGCCCAGGGTGTTTCTTCCGTTGGCGAGTACGCCATTCAGTTCCGTGCTCTTGCTTCCGAGTTGTCCTGGAATAGTGAGGTTCTCTGCGCGACCTTTAAAAAAGGCCTATCCAGCAACATTAAAGATGTTCTGGCCGCACGAGAAACTCCTGCTAACCTACATGAACTCATTCATCTTGCCACTCGCATTGACATGCGTTCTTCCTGATGGCGTCTGGAGCTCCGCCTGGATATGGACTTTGTTCGCACGAGGCGTTTTTTCTCCCCGGCTCCTCTCTCCTCTGGTCCTCTGCAATCCGTTCCTGTGCTTCCCGCCGCGGAGGCTATGCAAGTTGACCGGTCTCGCTTGACACCTCTAGAGAGGATACGACGCCGCATGGAGAATCTTTGCCTGTACTATGCCGGTACCGAACACTTCCTGAAGGATTGTCCTATCCGTCCTCCCCGCCTGGAAAGACGCACGCTGACTCCGCACAAAGGTGACACAGTTCTTGATGTCAACTCTGCTTCTCCACGCCTTACTGTGCCTGTGCGGATATCTGCCTCTACCTTCTCCTTCTCTACTATGGTCTTCTTGGATTCCGGATCTGCAGGAAAATTTTTTTTGGCCTCTCTTATCAACAGGTTCTACGTCCCTGTGACCAGTCTCGCCAGACCCCTCTACATCTATTGTATTAACAATGAAAGATTGGACTGTCTCATGCGTTTCCGCACAGAACCCCTCCTAATGTGCATCGGACCTCATCACGGAAAAATTGACTTTTTTTTCCTCAGGTTCTTTGGCCCCAAGAAGAGGGGGAGACCCAAGGGGGGGGGGTACTGTTACGCCGAGCGCTCCGGGTCCCCGTTCCTCCCCGGAGCGCTCGCCTCATCCTCGTTGCTGCAGCGCCCCGGTCAGATCCACTGACCGGGTGCGCTGCGGTCCCGCCTCCAGCCGGGATGCGATTCGCGATGCGGGTGGCGCCCGCTCGCGATGCGCACCCCGGTCCCCGTACCTGACTCGCTCTCCGTCGGTCCTGTCCCGGCGCGCGCGGCCCCGCTCCCTAGGGCGCGCGCGCGCCGGGTCTCTGCGATTTAAAGGGCCAGTGCACCTATGATGGTGCCTGGCCCAATCTTCCAATTAGCTTAATTAGTTTCCACCTGTGCACTTCCCTATATCACCTCACTTCCCCTGCACTCCCTTGCCGGATCTTGTTGCACTTGTGCCTAGTGAAAGCGTTCCCTTGTTTGTTCCTAGCCCGTGTTCCTGACCTCCTGCCGTTGCCCCTGACTACGATCCTTGCCGCCTGCCCCCGACCTTCTGCTACGTCCGACCTTGCTTCTGCCTACTCCCTTGTACCTCGCCTATCTTCAGCAGTCAGAGAGGTGAGCCGTTGCTAGTGGATACGACCTGGTCACTACCGCCGCAGCAAGACCATCCCGCTTTGCGGCGGGCTCTGGTGAAAACCTGTAGTGGCTTAGAACCGGTCCACTAGCGCGGTCCTCGCCATCCCTCTCTGGCACAGAGGATCCACTACCTGCCAGCCGGCATCGTGACAACGACTTTTCGTAAAAGTTGGATGTGTAAATGAATTTTTTTTCACTAAAATGCTCGTTTCCCCGAAACTTTTAAATTTTTACAAGGGGTAATAGGAGAAAATGCCCCCCAAAATTTGTAACCCCATCTCTTCTGAGTATGGAAATACCCCATGTGTGGACGTCAAGTGCACTGCACTCGAACTTCAATGCTCAGAAGAGAAGGAGTCACATTTGCCTTTTGTAAAGCAAATTTTGATGAAATGGTTTTTGGGGGGCATGTTGCTTTTAGGAAGCCCCAAAGGTGCCAGAACGGCGAAAAAAAAACAAAAAACAAACACATGGTGTACTATTTTGGAAACTACACCCTTCAAGGAACGTAACAAGGGGTACAGTGAGCATTAACACCCCACAAATGTTTGACGACTTTTCATTAAAGTCAGATGTGTAAATGAAAAAAAAATTGCCGCTAAAATGCATCCCCCCCCCAAATTGACCATTTTTACAAGAAGAAGTAGGAGACCCCCACCCAAAAAAAAAAAATTGTAACCCCAATTCTTCTGAGTATGGAAATATCACATGTGTGAATGTAAAATGCTCTGCGGGTGAACTACAATGCTCAGAAGAGAAGGAGTGCCATTGGGCTGTTGGAGAGAGAATTTGGCTGGAATTCAAGTTGGAGGACGTGTGCGTTTACAAAGCCCCCATGGTGCCAGAACAGTGGAACCCCCACATGTGACCCTATTTCGGAAACTACACCGAATATAACAATGGGTACAGTGAGCATTTACACCCCACTGGCATTTGACAGATCTTTGGAACAGTGGGCTGTACAAATGAAAAATAAAATTTTTCATTTTCATGGACCACCATTCCAAAAATCTGTCAGACACCTGTGGGGCATAAATGCTCACTGCACTCCTTATTACATTCTGTGAGGGGTGTAGTTTCCAAAATGGGGTCACATGTGGGGAGATTCCACTGTTCTGGCACCATGGGGGCTTTGTAAATGCACATGGCCTTCAATTCCAGCCAAATTCTCTCTCCAAAAGCCCAATGGCGCTCCTTCTCTTCTGAGCCCTGTAGTGCACCAGCAGAGCACTTTACATCCACATATGGGGTATTTATATACTCAGAAGAAATGGTATTACAAATTATGGGGGGCTTTTTTTCCTATTACCCCTTGTGAAAATGAAAAATTTGGAACAACACGAGAATTTTTATACGGAAAAATGAAAAAGTTATAGGTCTTTAAAATAGGGGGATTTTAAACGCACTAATTTGGTTAAACAGTTTGCAATTTTTTTTAAGCGCAACAGTAATAGAAAAGTATATTATCATGGGTATCATTTTAATCGTATTGACCCAAAGAATAAAGAACACACGTCATTTTTACCGTAAATTGTACAGCGTGAAGATGAAACCTTCCAAAATTTTCAAAATTGCGGTTTTCTTTTTAATTTCCCCACACAAATAGTAATTTTTTTGGTTTGCGACATACATTTTATGGTAAAGTGAGTGATGGCGTTACAACTGACAACTGGTCGTGCAAAGAATAAGTTATCATACTAGTCTGTAGATGAAAATATAAAAGAGTTATGCTTTTTTGAAGGTGAGGAGGAAAAAAACGAAAAAGTCAAAATAAAATTGTCTGAGTCCTTAAGGCCCAAATGGGCTGAGTCCTTAAGGGGTTTACATGCAATTTCTCTCCCAGTCAGTCTCTTCCTGTGCCATCCCAAACTATGGGGAGCATAACATCCTTGGGGAACCTTTCTAAATGATTGCAATTTCTGTAAAAACAAATTAATGGCACAGTGAAATATATATCAAGATCTCTCAGTATAAAACATTATAGCATGTCCTGGCATATAGAATCCTGACCGTTCCCCACTAGTGATGACCTGGTGTAATACTACAATAACGCAATAAATTCCCTCTTATACTGTGCTGAAGAGAAATATTGCATAAAAAAAGTTCCTTTCTGAATTCTTCTGTGGATTAGTACCCTTTCTCCATGGTAAAGTTTTTGTTTTTATAGCAATTTAAAGTGAAAATAAACACAAAACACCAAAATTCTAAGTTCCATTAACATAGGGGCTTTCACTGTTTGATTCTGGTGACAGATTGAAGTAAAACCCAGGAAAGGCAATGGGAGTGTGCTGCAAGACTAAATCTGCACTGAATTTCATGTGAATTCTAGTTTGAAATACTATGGTGTGAACAAGTGCTTACACAGAACAAATTCATGGGCTAATCCATTCTACTTAATTTTACTCTGCTGTCATAGGGGTCAAGTGCACTGTGAGCAGAAAAGTTGAAAACATATAAATTTGAATATTGTTTTATTTCCTATTTTGATTTTTTTTTTAAATGTTAAAGAAAAAAATATGCATTTCAGATTTTTATGATATGTCAACAGGAAGATAACCAGCAAATGAGTAAATTGACAAATGTCCATAAAAAAATAATGCCTTGAGGTTTCTATAACTCCTGTAAATATTTCATTTTGGGATTAATCCCAGATGATCACAGTCTATCTATTAGAGTTTTAGTTACATTTGGACCAGCAGTATCAAAAATCTCTTATTTGGGCATAACAAGGTACCTGTAAATTTGAAAACTATTTTAGCTTTAAATTTTCATTCAATTTCTGGTCAAATAAAAGAATGCTACAATGGAATAAATCTGATCTGTTTTATTGAACGTGTGATAAAATCTCTGAAATTAATATAACAAATAATGTTTGTTTTCTAGTGGCTAGTAAAAAATATCTACTCAATACAAATGCAGGGTACGGTAAGAACTTTATACAATAAAAATAATACTAATGATAATCATCCTCCTTATCATATGCAGTAAAGTAATGTTTGGTTTATATATTTATCATAATCATTGTCATTCTCATCATCATATACAGTAAGATTGCATTTAATACCTAAATTATTTATTTGCAATGTTACATTTATACATTTTGTATGTTTAAAAGACTTTTATATTTTCAAACCTGTCTCAGTTATAATAACCTCTAAGAGAGGCATTTAGACATGCAGAACAAACTAGCTAAGATCTCCCTGTAAGACTAAGACAAAACATGAGAGGCAGTGAAAAAGATTTGTTTGAAAATTTGACAATAGAGATTAAGGTTCAGACAGAACACTTTAAAACAAGGAAAGACGTTAAAGTACAAAAGAAATAACCTATAGCTATTGAGGTAAAATATTGGATCTACTTTGTGTCGGTCTCCAGCTCAATCAACAAACTATTTCACAATACACCTACCTACATTTTGAGATGGTAATGATGCAGAAATTGTAATTATGATCGCACTCCCACCCATTAATGTCGTAGGACGGGATAAAGCAAGGAATGCAATATTTTGAAGATGGGGAGGGGAGGTATTATCTGTGATTTATAAAAAAAAATTCTTTACAGTAATCCCTCAAAAGGACAAGAAGGATTCTACTGTCATTGTACAGTCGAAAGACGGCTTTCATAGGTTTTTCCAACAATATGTCTGATTCAGCTCATAGATCAATGTGGTAGAAGAAATGAATTGCTCTATTATTATCCTTTGTATCAAGCTTAATGGCAAGTAAATTTTGTTAGCTCCCAAAAGATTATATAAAATACAGTAGTCACAATTTAAATTATAATTTGTGTTTCTTAAAGAGAATCTGACAGCTAGTTCACCCGCACTGAACCCAATATACTAGGTTATAATGCGGGTGAAGAGTTGTAAAATGAGGGGTTACTCACTGAAATACGTTGGTTAGGTGCTGCATTATGCTTGCAAGCAGTTTTATTCTTGCTGTGCTAATGAAGATCGCAGAGCGCTCATCCGCGGCCTTCATTAGCATAACTATGAAGGGGACGAGGCCAACAGGGGAACATGGGGGAGACACGGGAGCTCGGCCAGCCGGCTCCCTGCCTCCAATGCATGTTGGGGCGCATTAGGAATAAAATTATTTACAAGCATAATTCAGGACCCAGCAGATTTCAGTGAGTAACTCCTAATTTTACAGTATACTTGGTTTAGTGCGGGTGAACTAGCTGTCAGATTCTCTTTAATTGTATTGAATTAGAAACTTTACAATTCTTTGAATTAAATGCAACACACACGCACATATTATATGATATATATATTTTAAATTGCATACATCTCTTCTTGTTATTTTTCATATTATTGGTTAGGAAGTGTAAATATATTTAGGGTTCATGAATGAAGCAGCCCTGTGCATGAATCTTGTATGTTGGAACATGTAGTGCCTAATGCTCCAAGTTACAAAGTCATGGGAACTTTATTGACAGCCATATGGTGCTTCTAGAAACAACTGCATGAGGGAAATATTATGAGAGACAAAAAGAGGTCCGGACTGATAAAATGCAACATTGAGCAAATTCCTGGTGGGCTGCTCAGTGTAAGGACCAAAATATTGTGTGTGAACCAAGCTTTTAAATGATTTTCAATTTCTTCGGTCTGGGGTCTGGATTTTAAGGGTCTTGTCCAGGGTGATGAGATGAAAGAATGTTGTTATGTAATGTGACTGTGTCTGATTGGGATTGTATTCTCTTGTATAGTCTACATGGTAGACTGGAAGCACTATATGATTATATTATTTGTTTTATTGGCATTTGTTTGAGGTAGCATACCCTTGGCCCTAAACAAGTGAGTGTATATCTGTCCCTGTGTGCTAAGGCATTTCTATGTTCCAGTTTTATTTTTCTTTATATTGATAGTTACTTTTTTTTTGTGTAGTTGAAAAAAGACATGTTGATCAAGTTCAACCAAGGAGGGGGGAGATGGATAAAAGAAAGGGTTGTGGGTGAAGAAAAGGGGGGAGGGGGGGAGATGTGATTCTTTATTTCTGCATATGCATTAATGCATAAATATATTATTTTACAATTATTTTGTTCTAGGAATGTATCTAAGCCTGTTTTGAACTTGTATTGCTGTGACCAATTTCTAAGGTAGACTGTTCCATAAATTCACAGTTCTGATGGTAAAGAACAGTTTCCCCCCATAAGTTTCTATGGCCAAATAATATGCTAAAAGAAGTTGATCATGTTTCTCTTTAAATGTCTTTTCTCAAGACTAAACAAATTTAATTCTTTTAATCTCTGCTCATAACTTAGATGCTCCATGCCTCCTATTAGTTTAGCTGCACAATTCTGTACTCTTTCCAGCTTCATAATGTCCCTTTTATGAACCGGTGCCCAGAACTGAACAGCATATTCTTGGTATTCTTGGTGTGGCCACACCAATGTTTTATAAAGAGGTAATATTATGTCCCTGTCCTGCGAGTCCATGCCATGATATCCTGCTAGCATCAGAAGCAGCTGCCTAGCATTGCACGCTGTTCTGCAGTGTATGATGGCATAGTTTCGCCTTGTGTGCCAGGGCTGCTTTTTATTCCCAGTACAGTCCTGGACCAAAACATCCCCAATATGGCATCTAATGGCACAACTCTCACAATATGACATTCAAGTCCTCTTTGTGCCTATGTGTGAAATCAGCAGCATACATACTTTTAGTGTATTGGGACCTAACAGGAGTACTAACAGTACTGAAATGATAGGCCTAAGGGGCTACAATATTGTCTCAGGGGATTGGAGGACAAAAGGGGGGATTTTTTTTAATGATACCAAGACAGCTGAAAAGCTAAATAATAATATATAATCATTAACTTCATGTAACATTATTTTAAATGCAAATAGTAGGGAAAAGTCTGCTCACCTCTTCAAACAATTGACCACTGCGATTCCCAATCAAGCCAGGTGCTCCCAGGATGTTGCCACCACAATCAAGGTACATGTAGAAATGAAAACACTTTCTATGGAGCGAGGATCCCTCAGCACTTCCGGACACAATGTATATAAAACATATGAACTTTATTTCATCTCCATTAAAAACATTGTAGGGTGTACAAATGATAAAAAAAGACCGACGTGTTTCGGCACACAAGCCTTTCTCAAGGTCCTTGAGAAAGGCTTGTATGCCGAAACACGTCAGTATTTTTTTTTTTTACTATTTGTACCCCTTCAATGTTTTTAATGGAGATGAAATAAAGTTCATATATTTTATATACATCGTGTCCGGGAGTGCTGAGGGATCCTCGCTACATGGAGAGTATTTTAGCTTCTATTATTTTAAATGGGCACTGCCATTTACAAAAACTTTTATATAATGTAGATAATAACATTATATGTATATTAGTAATATACATTGGTAAAAAAATATGTGCATTTTTCTGGTGGAAAAATGCTATTGCCGGTGTGTCTCGGCTGAAACAAAATACAGGAAGTGTGGGTGGGACAAAGTGGATTCTGTGCAGACTCCTGGCTTGTCAATGAGTCTGCTGTGTGAGTCGGGAGGGTGTCATAGAGCCTCGGTATACAGAGCCCTGCTTGTCCACCCACACTTACTGTATTTTGTCTCTGCACAGAGACGCATGTGCAAATGCTGTCTTGCAGGTACAAGACAGCATTTTATCATCATTTATTTTTGCAAATGACGGGTATGCTTTAAGTTAAAGGGGTATTCTGGGATTTTCTTTTATTTGACTGTGCTACAGGGGTTGTAAATTAAGTTTAGTTCATAATATAATGTTTTTAGTGTTTTAATATAGTGTTTTTTTGTGTTTGATGGCTATTGTCGCAATTCTTATTTGATCTTTGCCCTGATGTTTATTTTTAACAGCGTACAAAGAGTGTTGTCTTAGCTTTTCCCAGGTTGCAGTGCAGCCAGAGACATTACAACACTAGTAAGGTGTTGAAAGGGAGCCTGTCTTTATTTCAATGGGTTGAGCGACCGTTGGGTGGGGGTGGGGGGGAATCATTCTCCACAGGGCTGCAGCTGTACTGCAATGGGGGGGAGGGGTGACTGATGTGTGGGAGGGAGAAAAGTGACCTCACACTTTAAATCAAGGGATCCTGGGACTTGTAGTTGGAGGGAAGGAACTCCAACAGGAGACAGACAGTTCACAAAAAGAAAGCCGCAGCGTCATGGTGGACTAACAAAACAGCCATTAAGCCCTAAGACAAACACAGATCCTTCCTAAGCATGTCCTCTACTGTTTGACAGGTAAGTACTAAAGTGACCTTATGATGGTTAACCCCTTAAACTCATTACAAACAAATTGTAATAGTTACAAACAAATGATCCAGTCAAATAAAACTATGATTTCAATGTACATACATTTTTCAATAATTTACCATTAACAAAATATTATAGCACAATTTGGTTTACTGATGTTTGAAATTCATAGAAATCTAAATTGCTGAGGAAATTAGAAATCATAATAAATCCTAATTTGTGGAGTTTACATAGAAAACGGGACTACATTCTAAATTCTTGCAGTATTTTATTACTATTAGTTAAAGCTCCCACATGCTTGTACGGTGTGCCAGTATTAATAAAAATGTTCCCCATTAAGTATGTTGGGCTGTAAAACCCTTACGGTATGCAATGTCTTCTAAAATATTATCATAGATGAATAAAAGCTAATGGTACATTTAAATAACATTTTGACACTTGACTCCCATTGTTTCAGGTTGTCTTCAAAACCACATTACTGTCATGACCTTGATAGAACCGGTATCTCTCCAGAACATTAATACATTCGGCATCCATGTAAATTTAAAAGGCTCAAAAAGAAAGGCTCTAAATGGAGTAAGTAAAAATACATCTCATGCTTTGTTTCCAGCACAACAATTTATCACTGTCTGTAACACATATGGGCCCTTTTCATACCCTGTACAAACATGTATATGGTTTACATTCTGACACTTCTTCTGGAAAACAAAGGTATTCATTTATCAGTGTTGAGGTTTCAGTGTCCTTCATACTTTGGAATAAAGACTCACATTTTTTTTAAAAAGCTTTTTGGAAAGAATGTTTTATGACTTTTACATGACAAGAGGAACTGGAGGAGCAGGGGCTGGGTATAGAAATTGCAGTTAAATGCTCTCTCTCTTTTTTTTTTTTTTTTTTTAAACCTTACTGTTTCTTTATTGTATTGATTTATAAGCTGGATTAATATTTATAGACTGGTTGGTGGAAATATGTTTTAAAGGGCAACATTTTCTTGTTTGTTGAGCTACAAATACATACTCACTCTAATCACTCTAATTAAACTGCCAATACACAAAAGTGTGATGTCCCAGTACGGGATATGTTCCTACAGTCCTTTCAGGTTGAGTCCCTGTACATCCTCAGGGCTCTCCTGCAGTGTTCCCCCATAATGTGAATAGGTTGCATATTAAGTGCAAAGGACCTTTGAAGTGGGTCACATGATTGTTAGACACATGATAATGTTTTTTACCCAGAGAGCACCAGGTGACCCGCAGTTGGCCTATGGGCTCCTTGCTCAGCCCCCCTTTATAAGAGGGGAGGTACTAAAATCTCTCTTATGTTTCATTTTCTGCTGAGATCAAGTCCAGTCCAGACGTCACAGGGTCAATGTCCAGCACATCTGGAGGCATCAACCTAAATTGCAGCCACAAGTCAGTAAGTCAAGTCATCTTTATCTGCTATCATCATCTTCAGTCAAGTAAAGTCAATTGTAGTCAGCGTGGCCTGCACCTATAGTCTCTCAAGTCACTGCAGGTCCCAGCAAGCTGCAAGGTCCCCTGTGTTACTGGTCACCCCTCTGGGATCCTGGCTGAACTGTGTAGACTCCACCATCTGTCTAACCTCAGTAAAAGCTACTGTTAACCTTAACATAGCCTTGGACTATTATTTGCCCCTGCCTAACCTAGGACTAGCGGTACTACCTTCGGTTGGTTACATAGACAAACCACGCCCTGGCATCACAAACATGAAGGGGTTAATACCATCTACCCCTGGGCAACACCATCTGCCCCTTACACCTCACATGATACCCCGTGGCTCACCACATCTTTGGCGTCATGAACAGGATGCGGGTGTGTGCCATATGCCACAAAGCCAAAAGTCCTCCCCCCTAATCTGAATTGTGTCCAAGAAAAATTGCATGCAGATGCGAAAAAGTTTGCGCCAGAAAAGTGTACGCGACTGTTCTAATTTAAATGTTTTTTATATTAAAGGTGCTAGTGAAAAAGTGGGGGAGGTGAAAAGGAGTCCATTATCTGTTGCTGAAAGTAACTTTGAAGTTGTGAACATTATGTGCAAGATCTGTAATGAAGCAATGTTATGCGCCAAAATGTCTGCCGTTGTACCTGAAAGGGTTAATCTGCTGGTAGAGAAGTGCCTAAAAGCTCCCCGCAAAAGCTAGAATCCTGTCCCTGGGCGTGGAAGTCAAGTTACGGTTCCTAGTCCTAAGTGGAACTTGAGAGATCTGCCCCTTGTATCCAAGGGGGGGGGGGGGCGGAAGAAGAGGATGCACCGCTGAGGCACTTCTGGTCCCAGGCCCTGCTGATGACACAGTTCCGGCTGTTGCAAAAGGGAATAAAACAGGAAGTTCCCTGGGTGCAGCCATATTGCGAATCCCGCTTGCTGCGTCTGCCTCTGCGAATTCTGTCCAACTAGGCGCTGCATCAACGATCACAAGTAAGTCTCCGGTACCGGTGGCGAGTCACATGTGGGGAATCGCCACCCAGGGTATCTCAGCTCAGTCAGACCGCTGCAGCATCTTCCAAAGCATCTTATAAAGGGCCAGTACTCCCCAGGTTGCAGGGGGGCTTAGTTGTAACCAAACGAAGGACCAGAATTAAAGCGCATGCGGATGTAGACTACAGATGACTATCTTCTCTGTCTCTTCTGCTTTGGACTCACGAAGAAGCACAACAATCAGATCAAAAAGACATCCTATGCCCAGCATCAACAAATCTGTTAGATCCGCACCAAGATGATGGAAATCCTGACCCAAACAGTGAAAACAAATGACTTGAAGGAAGTTATTAACAAACTGATCCCAGACAGCATAGGCCAAGACATTGAAAAAGCCTGTCAATCTATCTATCCTCTCCATGAAGTTACATTTGTCAAAAAAATTGACCCGACCCACTTTTGCTGTCACAGAGGTTTGGCTGGGTCTGCAGTCCTCTACAGATGTGCCCAGACCTACTCTGGCTGCCCCAGAGGTTTGGCCTGATCATCAGGCACCAACAAGAGTGCCTCAGCCTACTCCAGCCAGTTGTGGAGGTTTTACCGGACCAACAACAGGCGCCAACAGTTCATCCCCCAGTGGCACAAGCTGCTGCTGTACAAAGGGTGGTCACCGTGAGTCCAACCATCACTGAATCCCATTTGTTCCGTGTCTCATGGAACACACATGTCAACCCCATGGAGGGGGCCCAGTCTCGTGGTCCTAGGTATATGTCCCAGCCTAGAAGACAGTCTGACCGACGAGGTTGGAACGGAAGAGTACCTATGTAAAAGAAATGTTCCATTTGTGTACTCATGTACAGTAACTTTACCAAACTTCTGTGTGCAAGCACAAATTTTTTTTTGTTGTTCCAGGTTTACAAGCAACATTTAAGCACAGTGCCTGACAAACTAGTCAAGAAAGTTTTACGGTAACCAATTTTGTAAGTGTTGTGCCCAGCTTCGGCCGTGATTCTCAGGAACCTGACGGAGCTCGAACTCTTAGAACTTGAACTATGTAGTGTATCTGGACTACTGAGCGATACATGGACATCTGTGTACATATGAAAAAAAAGCACAAACGGATGCCATCACTTTTGTGGCCTCCTGCATTATTCAGGCAGCCACAAGAGCCCAAAAATATCTTGTGGCTGCATGAATATGTCATCATGCACCAAAGCACGGAGCAGAGAAGAACAGGAGATAAGAGGCCACACTTTGAACTGCATGGTAACCAGGTATTTTTGGCAAGGGGGGTTGATACTGTCTAAAATAGGTAGGAGAAGTGCTAACTACAGGGGGCTTCTACTATCTAAAAGGGGGAGCTAGTGCTACCTACAGGGATCTGCTACTACTTAAAGGGTGATGCTCCTGCCTAAAGAGGGGCTGAATCTACCTGAAGAAGGGCTACTACTACATACAGGGGGTGGAGGTGGGCAAGTACAATTTACAGGGGCTGCTATTACCTATAAAGAGGACTACAACTACCTAAAGGGGGGCTACTTCTTCATACAGGGGGGCTAGTACTACCTACAGGGGACTACTATTACCAGAAGAGGGGCTGTTTCTACCTAACAGGGAGACTGCAGCCACGAACATGGGGGGCTGCTAATACCTAAAGGAGGGACAACTACTACCTAAAGGGTGGCTGCTACTGCCCAGCAGAGGGCTAATCATACCTAAAGGGGGCTGCTACTACCTAAAAGAGATAATCAATTAAAACTGCAATGTTAATTACTGGCACATAAAATTCCACAATAGCCATTGACAATGTATTGTGTAAGAGCTGAGCTACAGCTCAAAAGATATCAGACTACTCCATGTTTATGGTTGGATCCCATCAGGCTGTAAGTTTTAAAGATACTGGATTATTTCTTACCTTGTTTCCATTGTGTTTGAATTGTTTGGTGGTAATTATAGTAGAAAATATTAAGGCAGAATAAAAAAAATTTGTATTCTGATAATTATTATCACACCTTCTACTATGTTTTGGGACAATTATTCGTAACATTTCATGAAAGTAGACAATTAAAAACAACAAGTTTCTATTGAATACTAATGTATTTTCTGTATTGTACAACTTACCGTATATACTCGAGTATAAGCCGACCCGAGTATAAGCCGAGGCCCCCTAATTTCAACCCAAAATCCCAGGAAAAGTTATTGACTCGAGTATAAGCCTAGGGTGGGAAATACATCATCCCCCCCTGTCATCATCCAGACCCCCGTCATTAACATCCTCATCATCATCACCGCCTATCATCATTCAGACCCTCATCATCATCACCTGTCATCATCCCCTTGTCATCATCCCACACCCCCCCCTTCATCATCCCCTTGTCATCATCCCCACCCCCCTTCATCATCCCCTTGTAATCATTCCACACAACCCCCTTCATCATCCCCTTGTCATCATCCCCACCCCCCTTCATCATCCCCTTGTAATCATCCCACACACACCCCCCTTCATCATCCCCTTGTAATCATACCCCCCCTTCATCATCCCCTTGTCATCATCCCCACCCCCTTCATCATCCCACACCCCCCCCTTCATCATCCTCTTGTCATCATCCGCCCTCAGTGGTTTTCAACCTGCGGACCTCCAGAGGTTTCAAAACTACATCTCCCAGCAAGCCCGTGCAGCCATCGGCTGTCAGGGCTTGCTGGGAATTGTAGTTTTGAAACCTCCGGAGGTCCGCAGGTTGAAGACCACTGTGGCCTTCGACATTATCCAGCCCCCTCTCACCCCCTTTAGTTCTGTACAGTACTCGTCTCCGCTCGGCGCTGGTCCGGTGCTGCAGGGCTGTCCGGAGAGGAGGTCGTCCGGTGGGATAGTGGTTCCGGGCTGCTATCTTCACCGGGGAGGCCTCTTCTCCGCGCTGCGGGCCCGGAATAGAGGCGTTGCCTGGATGATGACGCAAGAGTACGTTGGTAATGAACGTACCTCTGCGTCGTTGTCAAGGCAACGTGACTATTCTGGGGCCAGGCCCGAAGCGCTTAGAAGAGGCCTCCCTGGTGAAGATAGCAGCCCGGAACCACTATCCCACCGGACGACCTCCCCACCGGACAGTCCTGCAGCACCGGACCAGCGCCTAGCGGAGGCGAGTACTGTACAGAACTAAAGGGGGTGAGAGGGGGCTGGATGATGTCGAAGGCCGCAGTGGTCTTCAACCTGCGGACCTCCGGAGGTTTCAAAACTACAACTCCCAGCAAGCCCGGACAGCCGATGGCTGCCCGGGCTTGCTGGGAGTTGTAGTTTTGAAACCTCTGGAGGTCCGCAGGTTGAAGACCACTGCGGGTGGAGAGTTCACTCGAGTATAAGCCGAGGGGGGTGTTTTCAGCACGAAAAATCGTGCTGAAAAACTCGGCTTATACTCGAGTATATACGGTAACAATTGAAAATAACTAAGAAATGAAGAAAAACACAACAGTGCTATTAAAAACATATTCGTCAAGACAAAAACTAAGTTGTGAGGAAAAGTTTATTATTTGCACGTGTTGGGAGCATCATAAAACGTTCAGATGAATATTGCTCCTGACACCTGAAAGAAAGTAGGGTGTATTTGGCTGTGCAAATTGACGTATTGTGAAATTGCTTAGACCAAAATATTATATTGTGAGCAAACATTGGATCAGCATGATTGGATTAGATTTGGAGCACTTAACCCTCTAAGGCTGGGTTCACATAAGTCAGGTGTCTGGCTTAGCTTAACCCCTTAAGGACTGAGGGTTTTTCGTTTTTTGCACTTTCGTTTTTTCCTCCTCACCTTTTAAAAATCATAACCCTTTCAATTTTGCACCTAAAAATCCATATTATGGCTTATTTTATGCGCCGCCAATTCTACTTTGCAGTGACATCAGTAATTTTACCCAAAAATCTAAAGCAAAACGTAAAATAATTGTGCGATGAAATTGAAGAAAAAACACCATTTTGAAGATTTTGGGGGGCTTCCGTTTCTATGCAGTACATTTTTCAGTAAAAATGACACCTGATCTTTGTTCTGTAGGTCCATACAATTAAAATGATACCCTACTTATATAGGTTTGACTTTTTCGTACTTCTGGAAAAAATCATAACTACATGCATGGAAACTTATATGTTTAAAATTGTCATCTTCTGACCCCTATAACTTTTTTAATTTTTCTGTGTATGGGGCGGTATGAGGGCTAATTTTTTGCGCCATGATCTGACATTTTTAGCGGTACAATTTTTGTATTGATCGGACTTTTTGATCTCTTTTTATACATTTTTTCATGATATAAAAAGTGACCAAAAATTTGTTATTTTGGACTCTGGAATTTTTTGGCGCGTACGCCATTGACCGTGCAGTTTAATCAATTATATATTTTTATAGTTCGGACACTTACGCATGCGGCGATACCACATATGTTTATATTTATTTTTATTTACATGGTGTTTTTTGGGGGGGAAAAGGGGGGTGATTTTAACTTTTTTTAAGGAAAGGGTTACATCTTTTTTTTACACTTTTTTTTGCATTGTTATAGCTCCCATAGGGACCTATAGCACTGCACAGACTGATTGCCAGCACTGTTCACTGCAAAGACATAACTTTGCAGTGATCAGTGTTATCGGCGGTCGATTGCTCAAGCCTGCATCTCAGGCTTGGAGCAATCAATCGCCGAAGGGACAAGCTGGAGGCAGGTAAGAGGACCTCCGCTCATGTCCCTGCTGATCGGGACACCGCAGCTTTCACTTTCGTTTTAGACGCAGCGTTCAACTTTGAACGCCATGTCTAAAGGGTTAATAGCGCGCGGCACCGCGATCGCTGCCGCGGGCTATTAGCCCCGGGTCCCGGTTTCAGAAACATGCTGGGACCGACCCGATATTACGTGGGGTCACCGCGTGACCCTGCGTTATATCGCGGGAGCCGGCCAAGGACGTAAATATACGTCCTTGGTCGTTAAGGGGTTAAGGGTTATCCAGGAAAAAAACTTTTTTATACATATCAACTGGCTCCAGAAAGTGAAACAGATTTGTAAATTACTTCTATTAAAAAATCTTAATACTTTCATTACTCATGAGCTGATGAAGTTGAGTTGTTCTTTTCTGTCTGACTGCTCTTTGATGACACCTGTCTCGGGAACTGTCCAGTTTAGAAGCAAATCCCCATAGCAAACTTCTTCTACTCTGTGCAGTTCCCGAGACAAGCAGAGATGTCAGCAGAGAGCACTGTTGCCTGACAGAAAACAACAACTCAACTTCAGCATCTGGTAATTATTGAAAGGATTAAGATTTTTTAATAGAAGTAATTTACAAATCTGTTTAACTTTCTGGAGCCAGTTGATATATATATAAAAAACGTTTTTTCCTGGAATACCCCTTACTTGCCTCAACTGATGCCACAGTTGGATGCAGCATTCATTATTGTGCATGCCGGACAGGGGAACGCAGCAAAATGCAGCCGTAACGTTTTTATTTTTTAAGCTTTATGAGAACTAGTATTTTGTGAGATGACTTATAGTTTTTATAGGATCTATCGTTGTGATTTCTACTTCGTATTGAACAGGTTTTACTAAGTATTTTTCTGGGGAATATGCAAAATATTATATATAATATAATCAATTCTGCCATTTTTCTAGCTTTTTACCATGCAGTAAAATAACAAAATAGCTTTGTTCTGTGGGTCAGTATGATACAGTAATATTTAATGTGAAAGTATGTGTAGGTTTGTTTTAAAGCACTAACAATTTATTAAATATCTGCAATTGCAGCTGGGATCCAGATACTTGATCATGCAAACACAGTGATGGTGCCCATGAGTATTCAGAATATTGGGCAGACTAGATGTATGATGGTAAAATGTAGTCACTGCAGTAGTAATATGTCCTAGAGTGGCGGTATTTTTTATGTGTGTAAACTGCAACCATTGAGAAAATCCTGTGTGTACTCCTGGTGAGCAGTGATGCATATGTTAATATGCCTTTACATTCATGGGTCATGGGAGTTAAAGGGGTATGCCGGTGAAAAAAAAATTTTTTTTTCATATAAACTGGCTCCAGAAAGTTAAACAGATTTATAAATTACTTTTTTATTTTTTTTATTTTAAACCTACCAGTACTTATAAGCTGCTGTTCTTTTCTGTCTGACAACAGTGCTCTCTGCTGACACCTCTGTCCATGTCAGAAACTGTCCAGAGCAGTAGAGGTTTGCTATGGGGATTTGCTCCTACTCTGGCAGTTCTTGAGACTGACAGAGGTGTCAGCAGAGAGCACTGTAGTCAGACATAAAAGAACTACTCAACTTCAGCAGCTGATAAGTACTGGTCGGATTAAGATTTTGAAATAAGTAATAAGTTACAAATCTGTTTAACTTTCTGGAACCAGTTAATATGAAAAAAAAATTGTTTTTCACTGGAATACTCCTTTAAATATTTTGCCTGGGGTGATGCCAACCCCTTTACGCTGAGACGCCTTGGGGCAAGGTGGGGTGGCAGTTCAGGGGAGCCAAAATGCACCATTGTCTGTATAAACAAGAATCCTTGCACCAGTCCTGTCTACACATTTATAAAGATAACATGTCCTTGCTCTAGTAGCAAGATGCTCCCATTGTTCCTGTGGCAGTGTGGGTTTGATAAAGTCAATTTTTTTTAGCAGCTCAGACATTTATTTCCTACTTCAGAGTTGTTCCTTGTATCTTTTTTATGTGTTCTGTTGTTCACATAGTTTACCTGGTTCATCTACTGGCATTGTTCAGGAGTCTTTTTTATTGGTCTTAGTTTTTAGGTGGTAAAAAGTCACACATTTTTGCGCAATGCATTAAGACTCGTTCAAGAAAACAACTTGAATGTTGTGGGCCATGGTTAGCTTTTTGCAGTATTTGGGGATTTATTAACTTTATCTCATCCTAGCCTGGACCACACTAAGAAACCTGTCTACATTTATGTTACTTTGCTATTTATAATTTAGAACGTGCACCTCCAGGAAAATGGTGGCAAAGAATAAAAAAAACTAAATTTACACAGACAATAATGCCCCCTCTACGAATTGTTGCTTCTCCTCTTGTCTTGATCTTAAGTCTACTTGTTTAACACATTCGATTTTGAAAGCAAAATTTATGATATGTTTCTGGCTTTAGCTTCCAAAATTGGGAACATACCTAAAGGCGTTACTGTCATTTATAAAAACGTATGACATGTTACCAGTTTAGATTGGTCAGGATCTCATTCTTGAGACCTCCTCTGATCTTCAGATTTAGCTGGGTGAAGCACGAGGCTAGTGAACTTCACCCCCCCAGCCGTGCCCTCAGTTTGTTTCAAAGGAAGTGTGACTCCTTAGACTTAAAACAAATTATGTATCCTGAATCAAGAAGACTGAGCTCTCTATCAAGAGATCAGAAGGGATCTTCTTTGTTTTAGCCGCTGACGGGTATTAACCCTTTAGATTGCCGCTGTCAAAGTTGGTGGTCCAGTGCAGTGGATCCCCCGCGATCACAGGGATAGGGCGATCCACTGCTGAGGTAGCAGGAGGGCTTAACTCTCCTGCTGCGGCTGTCCCGGCTCTGTGATTGATAGAGCCTGGCTGAGCCAGGCTTTATCAATCAGGAGCAGAGCACACAGATCAATGTGGTTCTATGAAACCACATTGATCTGTATGATCTACTGATTTCTCCTAAAAGTCCCCTAAGGGGTCTAAAAGTGTAAAAAAAAATAGTTCAATAAAAAGATTTAAAAAAATACCCATTAACCCTTCCATATTAAAAGTTTGAATCACCCCCCTTTTCCCAAATTCCATATAAAAAATATGTAAACATAAAAAAAATAAACATATGTGGTATCGCTGCGTGCGTATATGTCCGATCTATAAAAATATAATGTTAATTAAACCGCACGGTCAATGACGTACACTAGAGATTAACAAATTTTTTTCAAATTCGATTTGGCCGATTCACAAAAAATTTGCTTTGTTATGAATTTATTTGATGCCAATCGCTATTAAAAACAGCTATTTCTGGCCTACAGAGAGCCTCAATAGGGGTGTAGAACACTTTGCCTTGTCCTGACACACATAGGGAGTGTGCTGTGATAGTGAAGTAATACTGTTATTCAGTAAGACATGCAGATTACAGGCATCGCTATTAGAATCACTGCCGCAGAGCGTCTGGATGTGGCAGCAGGGAGACCATATGGCACCAAAATTTAAGAGAATAAATAGATTTTTTAATGTAATTTTTATTTAATTGAATTTGAATTTGTTTACATTTTTGAGTACCCATTCTGGTGAACATCGAGCCGAAGAGCTACCACCTGTTCCAGCCTGTGACTCTCAGTGCCCCCAGCCCCCCCCCATGCCTTACTCTTTGTGGAACTGCAAATGTTTCATTTAATCAGTTATGGTTCATTGGATTCTGGTTCATGGTTATGGTTATGGTTCATGTCGATGACCATAGGGTCTCAGCCTTGAAAAGATTACATCGATTTTTTTACATTTAAATTTAGAATTTTGACATTTTTATTTAATTTTACACTCCCAAGTTTAATATCCCGGGCCCTGGCATTTACTTTGAATAAATAGTGTGGTTACAAAAGACCAAATCTAACAAGGAGTCACATGTCACATGGCAGCACATGACAGAGCCTGGAGGTGGCATCAGTATGAGGAGACCATATAGTGTCTGAATGACACAACCTGGAGTTGGCGGCAGCATGAGGAGGGTGGCAGGATCAGAATAGTAGCTGAGGCAGGTAGGCATAAGAAAATGTTCTCTTTTGTAAAAGTGTTAGTGTGCCCAAGTAAGTATTGAGGATATGCATTACGTAAAAATGTAACTTTTAATAATATGCTTAGAATAAAGTATATGGCCCCCCCAATTTTTTGATCAAATCAAAGGAAAGATGTGCAAAAAACACCATGTGCCACCTACACCACCAAGTATTGTTGTGATGCAAACACCTCTAAAAGGTGGAAGGGAACAACATATAGTCCATTGTAACCGGTGGGGGTAAACACTTCCCCTTCAAGGCCCTACTCTCACATTATTTATTCCTTTCTTGGCAAGTGTTACTCGCCCTAAAAAGGGCAGCCCCACACAGGAACCTCTCCCTATTTCTACCTTCAAACACTGCCATTTCCCAGAGTTTTTAGGTGGAAATAGGGATTGGTTCTTGTGTGGGGCCGCCCTTTTTAATATGAGTAACAGATTCCTCGAAAAGTTGGAAGGGACCAATGTATTGTCCATTGTAGCAAGTGGGGGTAAAAACTTCCCCTGTAAGGCCCTACTCTCGCCCCTTAATTCCCTTCTTGGCAAGTGTTACTCACCCTAAAAAGGGTGGCCCCACACAGGAAACTCTCTCTGTTTCCACCTATAAACCCTGGGAAATGGCAGTGTTTGTAGGGGGAAATAGGGAGAGGTTCCTGTGTGGGGCTGCCCTTTTTTAGGTCGAGTAACACTTGCAAAGAAGGGAATTAATAATGCGAGAGTAGTGCCTTACAGGGGAAATTTTTACCCCCACCGGTTACAATGGACCATACATTGCTCCCTTCCACCTTTTAGAGGTCTTTGCATCATATCAATACTTGCTGGTGTAGGTGGCACATGATGTTTTTTGCACACCTTTCCTTTTGTTTAATAAAAAAAAAATGTGAGAACGTATATTTTATCCTAAGAAAAGTTAAGTTTTAGCTAATGCAAATCCTCAATTTACTTACTTGTGGTCTGATGACGAGGAATGTCTGTAACTGGGGAGCAGCACCTTAAACATTTTTAGCACTATCCATATTTGTGAAGTGTTGATGTGGCACCATGGTCAATCTACTCTGATACATCAGGCATTGGTGGGTGGAAATTCTGGCTGATCCATGCCTGATTCATCTTCACTCTTCACAAAGGTCTGTCTCTCCACATTTTTCTTGGACAGACGAGTTCTCCTTGGGGTTACTAGGGCCCCACCGCACTAAACACTCGCTTTGATAGCACACTATTGGCAGGACAGCTTTTCTAGTTGCGGACACAAATCAAGTTTGGCTGCCCAGAAGTCCAGCGGATCTTCAAGGTGTGTTGGCATGGTCATGTCAAGGTAGGCCACCACCTGCTGGTTCAGGTCCTGCTCCAGGTCTACCTGCTGCTAATGAGTTGCTTCACTATGCGGGGGAAGAAAGCTACTCATCATTGACTGTAGACTCAGGCTGCTGCTGATGGAGCTGGTACTACTCCTGCCACCCCACCCCTCCCTAGCAGCCATGGCAGTAGATGGTGAGCTCAGAGGGGCCCCCCCGAGTCATACCTGCGAGAGGATGGACGATGGCGCAGATAGGCATAGGCCAACTGACTATGTAGGATGTCTCTGTAGTAGGTCAGTTTGTCCTCCCTCTCAGTGGGTGTGCAAAAGGCTCCCATTTTGTACCGTTACAGAGGGTCCAATAAGGTGGAGAACCAGAAGTTATCACGCTGCTGAATGTTGAAAATTTTGCGATCACTACACAAGCAAGTGAGCATGCATCGTGCCATTTGTGCAAGTGACGGCAGATGAGTTGCTGGTCGAGACACGACTGCTAGCTGATACCGGGAGCTCAGGCCTCTCGCTGCGACTCCTGCTGCAACTCGCCCCTAGTCTGCTTCTACCTCTGCCTGATGAATTTAGGCCTCTGCCACTCCTCTGTGCATGTCCTGGCACTTCTCTGCCTGACATACCTAGTGCATATATGAGGGGAGTACAATACACTCCACTACGCTTAAAAAGATATTTGTGTACAACACCAGCTGGTGAGTACACCACTTAGATGTATGTATGTGGTATGCACTTATGAGGGCTGAAAAATGCTCTACAGTACGCTTAAAAAAATATTTGTGTACAACACCAGCTGGTGAGTACTTTTGCCCAGCCTTTCACAGTATCTAGGCCTTTGAGACTTTAACAGGAACAAAATAGTACACCACTTATATGCACGTATGTGGTATGCACTTATGAGGGGAGAAAAATGCGCTACAGTATGCTTTAAAAAGTGTTTGTGTACAACACCAGCCGGTGAGTACTTTTGCCTGGCCTTTCACAGTATCTAGGCCCTTGAAACTTTAACAGGAACAAAAAAGTACACCACCTATATGTAGGTATGAAAAAAAGTGCGCTACAGTATGCTAAAAAAAAAGGATTTGTGCACAACACCAGCAGTACACACCAGTGCTGCAGCACACAGTTGCTGTGTACTACACCCAAAATTGCACTTTCTCTCTCAATCTCACTCCCTTCCCTATCAGTGCTTCTAGGCAGGATTTGTGCTTGAGCTGTTCTGTGCAACACACTGTACAACACTCTGCTCACGGTCCCTCTCTGTAATAGAATGCTGTAGACAATGACTGGGAGGTGAATCACTGCAGTGAGAATGCTTTTCTGTGAAACACACACTGCTCTCTGTCCCTCTCTGCAACAGAACACTGACTTGACTAGGATCTGAATCGTTGCTGGAAAAAAACTTTTCTGTGCAACACACAGTGCTGTCTATCCCTACCTATATCTCTGCAGTGAAAGGCTGAAGTGACTGGTCGCAATATGGCTGCTTATTATATAGGGCTGTGACATCATAGGGGTGACCGGCTGCTGATAGGCTGCATGTTGCATTTGATTCAGGGTCATCCTGCCTACCCTTGATTCCGCCTTCCCAGGATTCCTTGCACCATGTCCTCACATGTGGATCCACCATTTTAGATGCCCTGGAGCCTGGACCACACTAAATGGAGTATAATGAAGCGATTTGTGCGATAGAATCGTGGCGATATTCACATTCATTGTGAATCCAATTTTTCCTGAAATTCATAACGAATTCAGATTCGTCAGATTCGATTCTCTCATCTCTAGCCTCCACGTAAAAAAAATTCCAAAGTCCAAAATTGCGTATTTTTGGTCACTTTGTATATCCTAAAAAATAAATAAAAAGCAATCAAAAAGTCCCATCAAAACAAAATGGTATCGATAAAAACTTCAGATCAAGGGTCAAAAAATTAGCCCTCAAACATCCCTGTATATGGAAAAATAAAAAAGTTACAGGGGTCAGAAGATGACAATTTTACACATACTAATTTCCGTGCATGTAGTTATAATTTAGTAGTAAAATGAAATAAAACCTATATAAATTAGGTATTCTTGTAACCTTATGAGCCTACAGAATAGAGAAATGGTGTCATTTTTACCAAAAAAGTGCACTGCATAAAATCAGAAGCCCCCAAAAGTTACAAAATGTTTTTTTTTCCCAATTTTGCCCCACAAATATATTTTTTTCTGGTTTTGACATACATTTTGTGGTGAAATGATTGATGTCATTATAAAGTACAATTGGTGGCGCAAAAAAAAAAAAAGCCCTTATATGGGTCTGTATATGCAAAATTGAAAATGTTATGATTTTTAGAAGGTGATGAGGAAAAAACGAAAGTGCAAAAACGGAAAAACCCTGCGTTACACAAGTTACACAAGTGGGCGGAAAATAACACACTAGTTTGCAAGAAGACATTAAAAGATTCTAAAGCCATTGTACAGTAAAATAATCTTGGTAATGCCAATGAGATAAAAACACGAAATAATAATAAAATGAACATTATGAAAATCAACTTTCAGGCCCCCCTTACTTTTTATTCCCCCCATCCTGATACCCCAAACATTTCTTTTTATTTCCTTGCGTTTAACCTTATTTTTCCCTGTCTCTTCAGCCCTCAGTTAGTGAGCTCCAGTGCTCCTGAAGGGGAGCTCCTCGGCAGGCGCAATGTCACCCGAAGCACTGCTGGGGAGAACTTCCGCCCTCTCTCTTGTATGGTAACCTCGGACGCACAGCATATAAAAGGCAGCCAATCATGGCAGGCTGCTCTTCAATCCCCTCCTCTCTGTATAACACGTGCAGAGAGGAGGGGATTGAAGAGCAGCCTGCCATGATTGGCTGTCTTTTATATGCTTCGGGTCCGAGTGGACCTGCCACGCTGTTGCACAAAGCGCTCGCTCTCGCCTTCTTGATTGACAGACTTGATTGTGCAGAGCTGAGGTCCTGTCCACATTTCCTGATTTTGGTCTCAAGCGAGGCCGGCATGAGACCAAACCAGCAGCCAAAAAAAACACGGAATGCGGGCAGGACTGCAAGAGAGACCCCTAGTGGCCCAAATTTCACAGCTGAAAAAAAATTCTATAATTATTTTTTTTTTTACAGGTAATACATAACAACATTTTTTAATTAGACCAGTGGAATAACATATAAAAATGTATTGTTTAATGACAGTGCCCATTTAAATGTACAAATAGAAGCACAACGGCCATTCTTGAGCTTAAACAAAAATCTAAGTGAAAAACAAAGCAAAAAAAGAGAAAAGTAAAGGTATTTACCAACTATACAGGCACTATTAATCAAAAACAGAGCTACACATTAAAGGGGTTGTCCACCATAAGGTGATTTTAGTACGTACCTGGCAGACAGTAACGGACATGTTTAGGAAGGATCTGCGCTTGTCTTGGGACTAAATGGCTAAATGTGAGATTACCATAACACTGTGGCTAGCTTTTTTGTGAATAGTGTTGAGCACGAATATTTGCAATTTCGAATATTTATTGCGAACTTCGCATATTCGCAAATATGGCAAATATAGCACTATATATTCGCAATTACAAATATTCATAATATTGTTTTTTTCCCCCACAGTTCACATCATCACAGTGATCTCATCCCTCCCTGCTTCCAGCTTGTGGTCTAAAGAAGGCTCTTATACTATTTACTGTATTTTCGCAAATATAAGAATATGCGAATATTCACGAATATCCTCATATTTGCGAATTTCGTCACTAAAGAATATTATGAGATATATAGATAGATGGATAGATAGATAATATAGATAGATAATAACCGCAAATATGGGACGAATATTCACAAAATATCGCAAATTTGAATATGGTATATGCTGCTCATCATTATTTGTGAACTGGTATTTCCTTTTTGAGTTTTCTTTTTTGCCTACAAATCCCATAATTCCATTTTCCTCCCTCCCACACATCAGCCACCCCACCCATTGAAACATAAATGAGCTGCATCCATTCAAAAGACCTGTGGTTTTCAATCAGGGTGCCTACAGCTGTTGCATTAGTTGCAGGTTGATCTCTCTCCCACCAAGCGATCACTCCACCCATTGAAGCAGACAGGCTCCCTGTCATCAGCTGACTAGTGAGTCAGGTCTCGGCTGCATTGAAACCTGGGATAAATCTGCGACAACAGTCATTTTGTATCCTGTTAAAAATAAATATTGGGGTGAAAATCACATAAGAAGTGTGAGAAAACCGTCACACACAGGTACAGACACTATATTATTAACTACACTAACTTTACAGCCCCTGTAGCATAGTCAAATAAAAAAAATTCCTGGAATACCCCTTTAATTGATCATTACTTTCTTGCAGCCTTCAAGATTTTCTCACATGCCTCTCTCGAGTATGCATTGAACACTGTTTTAACTTCCCCTATTCTACAAGATTAATTAAGACAGAAGTGATCTGGAGAAAACAGGAAAGATAAAATTAATGGACAGAATGGTCCTGAAGGACTTGTAGTGGTGTTTTTATCCCACCATGTAATTTCCAGGCAGACATGCAAACCTACACATAGTGTTTTAACAGGAGAAATTCCAAAATCTGGAAGGATGGCCTGCTGTGAATTTGAATATGTTTGATTTTCACAATATCTGTTGAATGAGATGGACTATACATCTGAACACATGGTGACTTGCAAGAGGAACTTTAATAACATGGCACAATAGGGCTAGGTCATGTGATGCTATCTATGTCATATTTACTATACAGGTGAACATAATTATATACAGTACATCATTTATATGTACCTTAAAAACCAGTGTTAATATGAAGTTCTCATTTCATTATGCAGGTATTGAAATAATGTATTTTGAGGGTAGAGTCACACACAGCACATAGGCAGCGTATTTGACACTACAAGAAATCTGCCAGGCAGCAGGAAATATGGTGCATAAGTGCTATGAGGAGACACAGGGGTTTCCCCACCACAGTGTGAGGATTGGGAGACGGGCCGAGTGCACCAACATAACTGTGACTTCCGCCTCCAAACCTTATTGCACACACAAGGCTGTGACGTGGAACGTCCTGCGTATTTCCCATTGTCCGGCAGATTTCTTGCAGCATCAAATATGCTGCGTATGTGCTGTGTGTGACCCTACCCTAATACATTTTTGTAAAGTGCTGTACTGACAGCAGGTTAGAGGAAACTTGATATGGGCTAACAAGGCATGGATCATTGATTACCAACATACCTTTATTATATCTCTTAGCTACACCATTTTTGCATCACATTAATGTTTATTAAAATGCTAATGAGGGCATTTAGTGCGCTTGGGGCATTATTTTATCCCTAGGTGCTCTGATTCACCCAACCACTGCTGTAACAGCACCCCCTTATGAACATTCACCCAGTCCTCTGGGGTTATGTAACTGAAGGCCGCTCACCACTATAGAGGTTCAGATGAATATTCATGAGGAGGAGTGGTGTACTTAGGGAAATGTAAAACCCCCAGTGCACCGAAAGCCCTAATTTTCATACTGATAACAATTAATGTTACACAAAAATGGTGTGGCAAAAATTGGTAATAAAGGTGCATTGTTAATCAGTGTCCAATGCCTTACTAGCCCATATCGACAGATTCGATTTTTTTTTAACCTGCTATCAGTTTCCCTTTAGTAGCATGGGCTAATAGGGCACAGGACACTGATGCACATTCTGACTTCATGGAACATACCTCAAACAAATGAAAGGAAATCATTGGAATGTTTGGCTGATGTTTTTAGAGATTTTCTCGCTCATGTAGAAGAAAAAACTTATAGAATCACTAAATGTTGTGGAAACAATTTGGGAATTTTCTTAAAATTTGCATTTCCAAAACAGAGAATTGATTAAAGTATATTAATGCAAATAAAAATTTAAATTCTAAAATGCAATTTAGTCTGTAGTTAAGAAAGAAAGTGTTTACAGTGAACACAAAGGCCTGGACTGAACTACTTATCTGGAGCTCCTCACTCCATGCTGTTTTCTAATTAACCTGCTCTCCTCCCTGTAGAAAGGCTGGATGAGGGTAAGGTTCGCCTCCTCTTCTGGAAAGTTCCTGATGTTTGAGTGTGCGTGTAGGCTAACAGTCTTACCTGTTACATAAATTTACAGTTTTAGTTGCATAACAACATTGCATTTAATGATGCAATTCAATATAACGCGGCAATAAATAAAGAAACATTTGCCCTACGACTTACAGCAACCAACAACAGTCACTATAAAGATTACCAAAGGGAAACTGCAAGAAGGACCAAGAAAGATGTCAATACTCAATGCAATATGCTGTAAGATATTGCCTGAAAGACATATTGGATTTACATAAAGAAAAGCCAAACTAAAACAAAACCTAAACCGAATAAAAAAGGTTACATTGGCCTGAAGAGAAACAATCATGGTGTGTGGAGGATTGTATGAAAGTTATACTTAGTGGTCATCCACCAATCTGGACTGGCCAAGGAGATGATGTTGGAACCCTTAGCTGGTGCCATTTTGTTGAAACATATAAAGATGATGCAAAAAAAAACAATACATACATACTTATGGTTTTCTCATTCCATTGATGGATAATAGGTTTAGTGAAGATGATTATGTAGTCAATTTTCAGAATGATAAAGCATCTTTCCATAGAATAAGGAGTGAAAAAAGCTTCTTCAGGAAATGCACAGAAACTCAATGACAGCAAAACAGTTCTGAACATTTTTTGTGTCATATTTTTATGTTCTGAGCAACTTCTGTGATATGTGCATTTGCTATGAAGTAAAAAAAAAATGCTTGTTGACCATCCACTTAGAGTGTTGACTCCATCAATTGTGACAAGGGCTGTACATTGTACAGTGTTATCTTACTTCTGTTAGATCAGCATTGTTACCAATCTAAGATAAAAACTGGAGTCATTTGTCTCAGGTAGATTGATAAATATGGGCCATTGTGTCTACTGCTATGGAAGTATTGAGGCTGTTATTATAGATATGGTTGTATCTAAGGAAAAGTAATATAGGGATTCAAGGTTATTTTACCCTTACCTTTTAACTTGGAAATGCTAAAGTGGTACCAACGTGTTTTTAATGTGTTGTTATTGATAGGTCCACTGTGGATGTCATAATAGAGCATTGTGGATATCACTACAGAGGAATTGCAGTAGTAAACCTCTAAATGTGGAACAACATGGCCCTATTGTGCGGGAATTTACTAAAAAGTGAATTATTTTAAAGTATCAGTAAGCTGGATAATGGAGCTCATGTATAATGGATAATTTAGTAGATTTTATTCATTTAACTCATTATTTAAAGAGAAGCCCCTTTTGTCTAAATATTCTATCATAATTTACCATTATAAAAAATTGAATGTCTCTACCTGGAATTTTAACTAATACGACTACATAATATAGTCCTTACCAAGACAGATTATGACAAAATGGTGAAAAAAGCATACAGGTGCATACTCCTTCTTCAGGTTTTAGGTTCTAACACCACCATTTAAATTACCATCAGTATTGCCTTCTGAAAAATCCTTTAAACAAACATTTGCTTAGTAACCTTCCCTGTGCTCTTACCCTAATGTTATTGGCTGCAGTTTAGTGTGTTTAGTGCAAATAAGCTGCCGGTATACAAGCAGGAAAGTACCTGATCCTCATGACGGTTGCATTCTGAAGATGTCTGGGAAGAATTTTACATATAGTGAACAATAAATGCATCCATAAGAATGTATTTTGGAGAATTGCTTACTTTTCGTAGATCTATTTTACTCTTATTTATGATGTTGAGCTATGTATTCAAATGAGAATATTTTAGAGCTGCAGTAAACTCTAGGGATAAGATCTGAAGATCTAAAAATCATAGGAAATCAGTAAATGTTCCCCTTAAAACAACACTATAGCAAAAAAAAATATAAAAAAAAAAAATAACAACAACAAAACAAAAACATATAAAACAAAACCCTATGAATTAGTGTTTATAGTTTATATATGTCATTTAATTATAAGTTTTTTTACCCTATGATGAAACCACACCTTGGTTTATCCATTGCAGGACAGATTTCCAAATGACAGGTCATCATGTGACCTACCTAAATTATATATTCAATTTGTTTTCATTTTAGAGTTTGATTATTATTAGTTTATTATAAAAAATCAGATTACAAAACCGGAATTTGGGGAACATGCACTGAGATCAGCAGTATGGTTAGTCAATGGTCTGCAGAAAACCTGTCTTATGGGGTTATATGCTAAGGCTAGGTTCACGGAATTTCTTTCCTTAATTTCCTTTTCTTCTCCATGAAAAATCCATGGTAAACAAGTAATTTGAGGCAGATTGAACCATGTGGAAATTCTGCCAGGAATCCTTTTGGAATTAAAGTTCCATCGATGTCAATGGAAGTTCCTGCTGAGGATTATGTTTAGTGAGGAAATTCTGCCATGTTAAAGCTAGCCTCAGGAAGATATTGGCTGGGATCCAGAACACCATCAAGTTTCAGCCCTATTCTGACCCCCACAACTTTTTTATGTTTCTATTATGAGTATTTTTGCACACTGATCTTTAGTTTTTATTGGTACCAGTTTTGTATATATCTGACTTTTTATCACTTTTAATGTGATGTGACCAAAAATCTGCTATTTTGGACTTTGGTATTGTTTTTTAACCCTAATGCTGTTCATTGTATGGGATCAATAACAGTAATACCAAACATTTATTTGATTTGAAAAACGGGAAAAGGGGTGATTTAAATTTTTATTAAGGGAGGGACTTACATTAAAAAATATATATGTTTTTATTATTTTATTTAGTTTTCAAGTCCCCATTGAGGACTTTTATGAGCCATCATTAGATTGCCAATGCTGAACAATGCTATGTAATGCATAGGATTGTTTAGTTACATCGGAGCTCTGCTAGTAGAGTCTGCTTGAGGAAGACTATATTAGAAGGCACCAAGTGTCCAGCACAGAGGTATACAGGAGGCCTCTGGCTGGCATAGAAATTGATTGGCTTGTTGCCAGGCACCCCCCTGTGAGAAACCTCTTAAATGTTGTGATTGCATGAACGCTGATGTCCTTTACAGTGTCATTCACTGTGAGTGGGGGCTGCTGATCAGCCATCACACACCATCTATAAATGTGAGCGCACTGCATGATGTACTGTTGTGGCATGGTATACCAAGTGCCAGTTGCTCATGCTGTAAATGTTCTTCATGGGTCTCCTAGGGGTTGAAGAGCATTAGTCAGGTCCCTGGGCCCTTATACTGACCCTAGGACCTGATAGTTAAGGAGAGCTGCATTCTGATGATTTTCTCCTCAGCTCATGTGATGGTGCATAGAGCTTTGAATGGTGCATGTCTAGACTAATATCCAATCATGGCATAGGGGACATGGCGGCTTCCAGTAATGCTTGCTGCTCCCTACTACAACACTAAGGCTGCCACTCAAGCCGGACCAGTGGGAAGAGGACACAGCAACACTTGAGAACTCTATTCTCCTCACTTATCAGGTCCTGGGGTTTGTCTGTGAGGCACCTGTTACCTGACAAGTTCTCTTAAAAGCAGGGTACCAAGGCTAGGGCCTTGGGCTGACAACTCTGGAATGTACTTTTTAGTGATCTCCAAAATTCTAGGAGCACAAAGTCATAAAAAAGTTCAAGTGTATTGCAAAAGTAAAAAATGTGGCTTAAACTCTATATTTACTAATGATATTAGTGATATGTTAGAAATAAGAGACTGTACTATGGACACCATGACACTATCTTGCATAGGAACTTCAATCCTATACTGAGGCATAACTTAAAGCTGTGGGGTTCCAAACCAAAATCTATAAGAGGCCCCCATTCACTATATGTCATTTAAAATACTGGTATTTTTTTTTCCCTGACAAAGGGTCCTGTGGACTACCTTAGTATCAGGGCCTACATGTCAAAGCTACCTTGGCGTACAACTCTATATTTATTAGTGATATTAGTGATATGTTGGGATTTAGAGACTGCACTATGGACACTATGACACTATTATGTATAGGGATGTCAATCCTATACTGAGGCATAACTTGAAGCTGTGGGGTTCCAAACCAAAATCTATATAGGCCCCCATTCACTATATGTCATATAAAATACTGGTATTTTATTTTATTTTTTTTACTGACAAAGGGTTCTGTCGGCTACCTCAGTATCAGGGCCTACGTGTCAAAGCTACCTTGGTGTCCCTTTATAATTATGCTGTTCACCCAAAGAAAAGATACCACAAATAGATACAATCCATGATGCAGTGATGTTCTATATAAATCCTGTAACTTCAGAAAAATGTGTAAAAAAGGAAAAAAGAACACTTACAAGTAAACTCCATGCAAAAGGATGCTCCTTATTACACACAGTATACAATTTAAGACATTTTAACTATAACTACAATTATCAGTTTTCCAGCCCATCTTCTAAACATGCAATATTAACACATTTTTATTATTGTAACAGACTTATACAATATTTCTGTACATTATATTTGAAATAAAATAACAATGGTATTCCTGGCAAGCATAGGAAGAGAATAATAAAATTACATACATTTTACTAACACAGACATCCTGAATGTTATTAAATGCTAAGCTAATAAACGGGTAAATGAATGCTAAAAGAGATAGTACAGAATCCAAAAAAACAGGCTCAATTACAGAGGAAACAATTAAGACTTAAAAGTAGAAAAAGTTGGCAAGTAAACGGTGTGGCATCATAACAAGGGGTATGAAACACAACTGAAATATAATGTATATGACAATGTCTTTAATAATTGGCAATGGACAAAGTATTATGCTGTAACCAATTAAGATGGCAATTTAACAATAAATGGCAAAAAATGACAGTCTTTAGAAAAAACAAAAGAGAGCTATACACATGCTATAAAAATTCACAATACCCAATTGATTCTTAAGTGGTCTGGTTTTTGGCTTAACAAATGTGTCTGCAGACAAACTGCAAGTGGCTGTCTGAAGAGAAATGTGAATGAGAGAGACATTTTCCATTGCTTGATATTAAAGGTTTGGCATATATATCCGTCCAGCAGTCATTACCAAGTTGTGAGTACTTATTTCATCTGGCATTATACGTATTTTATTGACAACCTTTTTGTCCTATGGCAGGTTTACATGTACAAAAATTCTTTTTGATCTAATGTTTCTCAAGGAACGTTTCTAAGTATTTCAGCTGCACGACAAACCGCCTGATAACAAGCGGAGTAACCCAATAAGAAACAGAGACAAAGGGAATTCAGTCCACAGACTAAAAACCTCAGCAAGGACTCTAGAGGCTGAAAATGATGGTGGTAACAAATAATGTTAATTGTGTAGAACAGCTCATGAAACATTATGGGGGCTGTTTTGTACACAGCATTTATATTTATTTACTCCTTGCATGGTCCATTGGGGAGCCAAATTATTTATGGTTTGTGATTTTTTACATTTCTTATAAACATTCAGTAAATACAAAGGCAGGGGTTCTGCTTTATAAAAAAAATGATAACAAGTAAATAGAATCTGCCTTTATTAATAGATGCACCTATAATTTTTACTGGTAAAGGATATTTGGGACATATAAACATTAATGTGTGGGATCCCCCACTCAAGACCTTTTTTTTTTTATACAAGGGTGCAGCTGAGAGGGTTGGGTAATATGCCCTGTGTAGTGGGGATAAGTGGACAAACCACTTTAATGCCAAAATATTCCTTTCTATTTTGCTAGAACACTTAAAATACAGGGCCAGGACAGCAAACTAAATCTTTATTTCAGGTGTAGACAAAGCAGGGAGAAACCAAATAAAAGTTGCTTCTACTTTGGTAGTTTTGAGGTTGTCTTTGTGAGTCAACATTTTGAATGTTAAATTCAGCTGTAGTAGGTAGATCAATTGATATCTAGGGTTATTTGTAACAATTTAAGGGGAATTCCTATTTCAAGATGTTATCCCTAGTCCGACCACTGTTACCCTCATCATTCATGAGAACTGGGCAAAAATTTCCCCCAAATGAATAGTGTGTACTGTGTGTGCATAGCAAGAGCTCAAAACATTCTTTATGGAGCCTCTGAACATTGGTTAGTGCTTAACTTGGCAATGTTTGGTAAGGGTCCCAGCAGTTGCAAAGCAAGAGAAGCAATGGATCAGGACCTTAACCATGGAGAAAGTGAAAACGCAAGCAGATCAGGATACAGGTCTGGATATAGGTTCAAGTTCTAACAGGTATAAACAGCAATACTAAACACACAAAGTATAGGGGCAAAGCGAGAGAATCTAGGTATCAGGACCAATGCCATGGCGGAGTACAAACAGATTAGAATACTGGTCTGGATACAGGTTCATATAACAGATAGAAACTAGACAGGATGAAACTGACTGTAGTACAGACAGATCACAAGACAAACAGGACTAGATTAAAAGCTAAAGAAACAGGTGAGAACTAAAAAGTCATGGCTAAAACAAAATAACAAGTGTGAACAGACACAGGCACAGGAAATATATTAAAACTGACTTAATAAGCACAAAGCCGAGGCCTGCAACTTCTCTCTGATCAGAGCACGGCATACATGCAGCCTGGCCAGGTCATCTATACAACTGGGTTACATGCTTTTAGAGAGTAGGTATCTATACAAGAAAATGAAAAGTGTTGCAGGCAGAGATGGTATACTGCAGTAAAAATAGTGTCATATCTATAGTCATTAACCCCTTAAGGATTCAGCATTTTGCATTTTTTGCATTTTTGTTTTTTCCTCCTTACCTTTTAAAAATCATAACCCTTTAAATTTTCCACCTAAAAATCCATATGATGACTTATTATTTGTGCCCCCAATTCTACTTTGTAATGACATCAGCCCTTTTACCCAAAATTCTATGACAAAAAAAAAAAAAAAAATCATTATGCGAAAAAAAAAAAAAAAAAAAAAGCCATTTTGTACATTTTGGGGACTTCCATTTCTATGCAGTGCATTTTCAGTAAAAATTACACCTTCTCTTTATTCTGTGGGTCCAAATGGTTAAAATGATAACCTACTTATATACTTTTGATTTTGTCTTACTTCTGGAAAAAAATACAACATGCAGGAAAATTGATACGCTTAAAAATGTCATCTTCTGACCTCTATAACTTTTTATTTTTCTGCATATGTGGATGGATGAGGGTTCATTTTTTGCGCTGTGATCTCAGGTTTTTATCGGTAGAATTTTTGTTTTGATTGGACTTTTTGATCCCTTTTTATTAATTTTTTCATGGTATAAAAAAAAGTGACCAAAATACGCTATTTTGTACTTTGATTTTTTACGTGTATTTCATTGACCATTTCATTGATAATTTATTTTTATAGTTCATACATTTACGCATGCGGCAATACCACATATGTTTTTTAATGGGAAAAGGGGGGTGATTTTGGCTTTTATAAGGGAAGGAGTTAAATCACATTTATTAACACTTTATTTTCATTTTTTTTTTTTGCAATGTTATAGCCCCCATAGGGGACTATTACATTGCACACACTGATTTCTTACACTGTTCACTGTCATGCAATAGCAGGGCATTGATAAGTGTTAACGCCGCTCGACTGCTCCTGCCTGGATCTCAGGCACTGAGCAGTCATTCGTGCAGGAAGCAGGTAGGGATCGTCCTCATCCTACAAGCTGTTCAGGATGCCGCAATTTCACTGCGGTAGTCCCGAACAGCACCACTGAGCTGCCGGGAAGGTTTTGATCGCCGCGTCTGAAGGGTTAATACCGGGCATCACCGTGATCGGGGATGTCCGGTATTAGCTGTGGGTCCCGGCCGTTCATGGCCACCGGAACCGACCCGCTATGACGCGGGGTCACCGCATGGCCCCGTGTTATATCGTGGGAGCCGGCACAGGATGTAAATATATGTCCTGCGTTGTTAAGGGGTTAAACAAATTTTTATTCATTTGCTATTGTCTCAACAAGGTCAAAATTAAATGTGTTACTTTTTGTTAACAAATTTTAATGTGGAATACTTTTAATAGTGCTTTAACTTAAACATAACTGTTCCTATCCATGACTCATGACAATAATATAGGACTAAGTGGCAACTTGTTTAGTCCCTTGTTAGTTGCCACTCATGTCCATCTGTCCTGTGTGACTAATTGTCGACATATGCATATGTAGAGAACGTTAGCATCTGTGTGAATGGGTCTTCTGCAAGACCCGTTCACACTGCGGAATTTCAGCGGCGGACAATTCTGCTGCTGAAATTGTTCCGCGCAAAGAAAAAACATGTTCATTCTTTGCGCGGAAGTCAGCGAGCACTGCATAGCCGTCAATGGTGACGGCGTAGGGCTGCACGGTCCTACTGCCGACGTCGGCTGCCAGGCTGAATCTCGTGGAATTCAGCTACAAATCGGTAGCGTGAACATACCCTTATAGTGCATAGATGATATACAGTGGGTAGAACAAGTATTTGATACACTACCGATTTTGCAGGTTTTCCTACTTACTAAGCATGTAGATGACTTTATTTTTTATTATAAATGGGGCCGTGTATTGAAGATGGGTCATGGCCTGGTCTTCCAGCATAACAATGACCCGTAAAACACAGCAAGGGCAACTAAAGAATGGCTCTGTAAGAAGAATCTCAAGATCCTAGAGTGGCCTAGCCAGTCTCGAGACCTGAAACAATAGAAAATCTTAGGAGAGAGGTGAAAGTCCACATTGCCCAGTGACCATCCCAAAACCTGAAGGATCTGGAGAAGGTCTGTATGAAGGAGTGGGCCAAAATCCCTGCTGCAGTGTGTGCAAACCTGGTCAAGAACTACAGGAAATGTTTGATCTCTGTAATTGCAAACAAAGGTTTCTGTACCAAATATTAAGTTAAGCTTTTCTGATGTATCAAATACTTATGTTTGTTTGAAAATCATTCAATGTGATTTTTTTTTTTCTGGATTTTAGTTTTAGACTCCATCTTTCACTGTTGAAGAGTAATTATGATAAAAATACAGCCCTCTACATGCTTTGTAAGTAGGAAAACCTGCGTAATCGGCAGTGTATCAAATACTTGTTCTCCCCACTGTATGTATGTAAAATATATATATATATATATATATATATATACATTTCAGATGATTAGTGCCTAACTAATTAATATAATAAGTAATAAGACTATTGTATTAGACCCACAAACCTTAGGCTATGTCTGTGGTTGGGCAAAGGGGGATGTGCAAAAGGTTTATTGGATGGTTTGCAATGAATTGCCACTTGTCATGGTTTACATGTCATCAAATAATTGCTTTCTTTGCTTTCTTGTAAGGTGTAATGAAAAGATTATTATTTTAATCAGGCTTTTATTAAGAAAAACTTTTAAGGGAATCTGTATGTCAGTCAGACGTGGACTGACAATCTGCTCTTATAGTGACTGCTCTGCTCTTGTTCTTTTCCTTGGCTGCCTGCTCCTGTTTTACTCTACACAGTGCCCTGCTCTACTCCTGCATATGAGCCCTGCTCTACTCCTCCATATGTTCCCTACTCTACTCCTCATATGTACCCTACTCTTCTCCTCACAGTGTCCGGCTCCACTCTACATATTGTGGTTAGTGCCCTACACAGCGGTTCCACAACTGGGTATCAGTCCCTCTGCTGGACTAATGTGCTGGGGTTTTGACACAAGTCAAAAACAATAAACAGTATTGTACAGAGGTCTTGGTGACGAGTCAAGATATGAAGGGGTAACAAGTTATAACAGACAGGAAACCTAAACAATAAATAACAGCAGGAATATCAAGAAGTAACAAACAGGATATGTTAGCCCTGTACTAACAGCAATGTGAACATATGGAAATGTACGTGGATAAATACAAGTATTGTGCTAGACAAGGGTGTTGAAGGCACACATGTCCCCTTCACTCGTTACAGGAAGTATAGTTACATAACGACTATAAAAAAAAGATATGGCTGTGTGCGCATCTCCTCTATTACTCCTCTATCCTGTCTCTAGGGAGAAGGCTATGCTACAAATTTCGTAGGCTGTAATGAGAATTATTTGACTTTTTCTGTCAATTTTAGCTGCCATAAATCTTACAAACTTTGCTCTACTGTGTAAACAACCTTTTTGTTTTTGAAAACGAAAAATAAATTCCCTTTTAACCCGTACCAGACACAGGGGGGAAAGGTACGCCCTGGCATCCTGGGACTTAAGGACCCAGGGCGAACTTGTGTGCCACGGATGCTTTCAGCAACCGGGTGGTGAATGGAATGGGATGCCTGCTGAAATCATTCAGCAGGCATCCTGTGAAAACCCCTGGGGGGGGCGTTTCTGAGACCCCCCCCACCCCATGTCAGCAATCGCCGCAAAGCTCCGGTCAATTCAGACCGGCTATTTGCAGTGATTCCGGGTCATTCGGGGCTCCGGCGACTGGAAAAAAAAGGGTGATAAGTGTTGTTTGAGACAGCACCTATCACGCTTTACCAGCACGGGTGCCACCTCACTAACACATGATTGGTCGGTAGGGACAACCGACCAATCCCTATCCTGCTGGGTGGTGATCGGGGCGTGATCACCGGTGATCGGGCTGGCGATCGGGTCCTTACCTGTCCGGAGGTCAGTGGGGGTCCCTTCAGGCAGCGGCGGCAGCGGCAGGAGCGGCGGTAAAGGAGGCAGAATACAGCAGGAGGTGAGGCCTGTTCGCCTTCTGCTGTTGCTTAGCAACAACTCCCCGCATGCACTGAGCCGAAGCGCATGCAGGGAGTTGTAGTTATGAAACAACTGGAGGCACACTTTTTCATAGAAAAACATGTGCCTCCAGCTGTTGCGTGGGAGTTGTAGTTGTGCCTCCAACTGTTGCATAACTATAACTCACAACATGCCCTCTGAAGGCACACTGGTTGTGAAACACTGAGAGTTTGTTACCTAACTCACTGTTTCGCAACCAGTGTGCATCCAGCTGTTGCAAACTACAACTTCAAGCATGCATTGACAGACTGTACATGCTGGGACTTGTAGTTTTGCAACAGCTGGAGGAACACTGGTTGCAAAACTCTGAGTTAAGTAACAAACGCTCAGTGTTTTGCAACCAGTGTGCCTCCAGCTGTTGCATAACTACAACTCCCAGCATTCACGGACAGCCTAAGGGAATGCTGGGAGTTGTAGTTTTGCAACAGCTGGAGGTTTGCCCCCCCATGTGAATGTACAGTGTACATTCACACGGGCAGGGGTTTACAGTGAGTTTCCCTCTGTACATTCACATGGGCGGGGGGGTTACAGTGAGTTTCCCGCTTCAAGTTTAAGATGAGGCGAATTTTCCGCTGCAGCTCAAACTCCCAGTGGGAAACTCGCTGTGAACCCCCGGCCCGTGTGAATGTACCCTAAAAACACTACACTACACATAATAAAGAATAAAACACTATATATACACCCCCTTACACAGTTGTGAGTTTTGCAACAGCTGGAGGCAACCTGTTTGGGAAACACTGTCGTAGGGTATCTTTGGTATCAGAGGCAAGTGTAATGTTTGCATCCGGGTCCGTCCCTATGCAAATCCCTCAAAGGCCTTAGACCTCAAATGCACATGGTGCTCTCTCACTTCAGACCTCTGTTGTATTTCGAGGCAACAGTTTAGTGCCACAAATGGGGTATTTCTGTACTCAGAGAAATTGCCTAACAAATTTTGGTGGCTTTTTCTCCTTTTACTCCTTATGAAAAGTTAAAGTTGGGGTCTACGCCAGCAGCATGTTATTGTAAAAAAAAAAAAAGCTTAATTTTTTCACTGACATGCTGGTGTTGCCCCATACTTTTTTATTTTCACAAGAGGTAAATGGAAAAAAAGACCCCAAGAGTACGGAACTACCCATTATGTGGCTGTAAAATGCTCTGCGGGCGCACAACAGGGTTCAGGAGTGAGAGAGCGCCATGTACATTTGAAGTGATTTGCAAAGTTCTGACATAAACGCAAAAAAAACCCACCCACATGTGACCCAATTTTGGAAACTACATCCCTCACAGAACATACCAAGGGGTATAGTGAGCCTTAACACCCCACAGGTGGACGTGAAAATATTTTTTTTTCACGAAAATCCTGGTGTTACCCTAAATTTTCACAAGAGGTAATAGGAAAAAAGCCCCCCAAAATTTGTAACACCATTTCTTCTGAGTATGGAAATACCCCATATGTGGATGTAAAGTGCTCTGCGGTGTATTATAGGGCTCAAAAGAGAAGAAGCGCCATTGGGCTTTGGGAGAGAGAAAAACTTAAGTTATGAAATTTTGGAATTTTTCACCAAGAAAGTATCAACGAAAAATTTACCACTATGTTAAAGTAGAATATCCCAGAGTTATTAATACTTAAAGGGGTACTCCGCCCCTAGACACCTTATCCCCTATCCAAAGTTGTCACGCCCTCTCCCATAGACTTGCATGCGTGCGTAAATGTCCGAATTATAAAAATATGTCATTAACTAAACCGCACGGTTAATGTCGTACGCGCAAAAAAATTCCAAAGTCCAAAATAGTGTATTTTTGGTCACTTTTTATATCAGGAAAAAAGGAATAAAAAGCGATCAAAAAGTCAGATCAATACAAAAATGGTACCGCTAAAAACTTCAGATCACGGCGCAAAAAATGAGCCCTCATACCGCCCCATATGCAGAAAAATAAAAAAGTTATAGGGGTCAGAAGATGACAAATAAATTTTCCTGCATGTAGTTATGATTTTTTTCAGAAGTACGACAAAATCAAACCTATATAAGTAGAGTATCATTTTAATTGTATGTAGCTACAGAAAAAAGAGAAGGTGTAATTTTTACCGAAAAATTTACAGTGTAGAAACGGAAGCACCCAAAAGTTTCAAAAATTTTTTTCTATTTTGTCTCACAATGATTTTTTGACATCATTACAAAGTAGAATTGGTGGCCAAACAATAAGCCATCATATGGATTTTTAGGTGCAAAAGTTAAAGAGTTATGATTTTTTAAAGGTAAGGAGGAAAAAATGAAAATGCAAAAATGGAAAAACCAAGGGTCCGTAAGGGGTTAAAGGGGTACTCCGGTGGAGAACTTTTTTTTTAAAATCAACTGGTGCCAGAAAGTTAAACAGATTTGTAAATTACTTCTATTTAAAAATCACATTCCTTCTAGTACTTATCAGCTGCTGTATGCTCCACAGGAAGTTCTTTTGTTTTTGAATTTCTTTTCAGTCTGACAACAGTGCTCTCCGTTGACACCTCTGTCCATGTAAGGAACTGTCCAAAGCAGGATAGGTTTTCTAAGGATATTTGCTCCTGCTCTGGACAGTTCCTGACATGGACAGAGGTTTCAGCAGAGAGCACTGTGGTCAGACAGAAAAGAAATTCAAAAAGATAGGAACTTCCTCTGTTGCAGTAGCTGATATATACTGGAAGGAATAAGATTTTTGAATAGAAGTAATTTAAAAATCTGTTTTACTTTCTGGAACCAGTTGATTCAAATTCTTTTTCACACCGGAGTACCCCTTTAATTAAGACCGGGTTGTACTTTACACTTTTGTATCAGTATGATTAAGATCGCTTAGGCGATCGAAACGCGTCACTACTGTCTTCCTGTATGTTGCTGCAGCTGAAATAAATCGCTAGCATTCGAGCCTTGCTGCGCTGGACATTTTTCCTTGTCTCTTTTATTGGATTACTTTACACTTAGAATGCAGATAACTGAACAATAATGGTGAAAAGAAGAGACAAAAAGTGGGCACTAACCGCAATACGTCTTCAGTTTGTTGTTTATTTATTCTCAGCATGTTCACACTGACAGACACATTAGGGAAATTTGTGGCTCTCCAGTACAAATCTGTGTCTGCCTAAATATGCAATGAATAAAAGACAACAAACTGAGGATGTGTTATGGTGAATGCTCCCTTTTCTTCTCCTCTCTTCGCTATTATGTTTTATTTAAAACTAGCTTTTGCCCACAGTCAACTGCCAACAGTCCTCATATCCCCTCCTCATATCCTGTCCTCCTATCCAGTCCTCCTATCTTGTCCTCCTATCTTGACCTCCTATCTCGACCTCCTATCCCGACCTCCTATTCCGACCTCCTATCCCGACCTCCTATCCCGACTGCCTATCCCGACCTCCTATCCCGTTCTCATATCCCGTACTCCTATCCCTCCTATCCCGACCTCCTATCCCATCCTCCTATCCCGCCCTGCTATCTCGACCTCCTATCCCATCCTCCTATCCCGTCCTCCTATCCTGTCCTCCTATCTCGACCTCCTATCCCGTCCTCATATCCCGTCCTCATATCCTGTCCTTCTATCCCGTCCTCCTATCTCGACCTCCTATCTCGACCTCCTAACCCAACCTCCTATCCCGTATTTCTATCCCTTCCTCCTATCTCGACCTCCTATCGTTACCTCTTATCCTGACCTCCTAAACCGACCTCCTATCCCGACCTCCTATACCGATCTCCTATCCCGACCTCCTATCCCAACCTCATATCCTGTACTCCTATCTCGACCTCCTATCCCGACCTTCCCAACCTCCTATCGCAACCTCCTATCCCGACCTCCTATCCCGTCCTCCTATCTCGTCCTCATATCCCGTCTTCCTATCCCGTCCTCCTATCTCGACCTCCTATCTCGACCTCCTATCCTGACCTCCTATCCCGACCTCCTATCCCGTCCTCCTATCCCGACTTCCTATCCCGTCCTCCTATCTTGACCTCCTATCTCGACCTCCTATCCGGTCCTCCTATCCCGACCTCCTATCCCGACCTCCTATCCCAACCTCCTATCCCATCCTCCTATCTCGACCTCCTATCTTGACCTCCTAACCCGACCTCCTATCCCGAACTCCTATCCCGTCCTCCTATCCCGTCTTCCTATCTCGACCTCCTATCTCGACCTCCTATCTTTACCTCCTATCTTGACCTCCTATTCTGACCTCCTATCCCGACCTCCTATACCGTCCTCCTATCCCGACCTCCTATCCTGACCTCCTATCCCGTCCTCCTATCTCGACCTCCTATCTCGACCTTCTATCCTGTCCTACTATCCCGTCCTCATATACCGTCCTCCTATGCCGTCCTCCTATCCCGACTTCCTATCCCGGCCTCCTAGTTACACACTGAATTCCCTGCCTAATAATATATGGTTCCTACTGTTACCCACATATGATGGACATATTTTGATTACATTCTGTTTCTTAGTTTTTTCCTACTGTTTTACATGAATGTCATTTGCATGACTCCTCCCCCTATTGTACTTGTCGCCCTTTTTTCCACTATTTATAGAATCTCTGTTTGTATAGTCTGCATACTGATCTGAAGAAGGGGGTGGCTCCCCCGAAACGCGTAATCTAAACTTGTATCGCTTTTTAGTGCTTTTATTGATTTTATTCATTTGCAATAAAATTCACAAGCTTTTACAATATTCTACTCTGGATTTGGTTTATTCCTACATTTCCACGGAACCAGCAGCGCCATTTGCGAGGTCATTTTGCTCTTTTATGATCACTGACCTCCTATCCCGACCTCCTATCCCGACCTTCTATCCCGACCTCCTATCCCGTCCTTCTAACTCCTAACTCTGCCTCCTATCCCGACCTCCTATCCCGACCTCCTATCCTGTCCTCCTATCTCGACCTCATATCCCATCCTCCTAACTCGACCTCCTATCTTGACTTCCTATCCCAATCATCCCGTCCTCCTATCTCGACCTCCTATTTCAACCTGCTATCTCGACCTCCTATCCCGACCTCATATCGCAACCACACATCCTGTCCTCATATCCCGTCCTGTAATATGTGTACCAGGTATTGAAATATCTCCAGCCGTAAGGAAGTTATGTAGGAACATATATTTCCCATTGATTTGCATGGGACTTTAAACAAAAACCCTGACCCTCACAAATGGGGGTAGTTAAGGGTTAAATTAACTATCCTATTTTTTAAGTGAACATATAAGTAACATGTGACCAAGTATTATTGAAATATCTCCAGCCGCACAGGAAGTTATGCAGTAACATATATTTCCCATAAACTTGTATGGGACTTTAAAAAAAAAAAAAAATAACCCAACCCCTTTTTCACCCCCTTAAGGGTGGAATTTCGAAAAATCCTTTGTTATTCCTTGTCTATGTCTTAAAAACACCTGTGCAAAAATTCCGGTTTCTAGGCCCAAGGGTTTAGGCTGGGCGTTGATGAGTCAGTGAGTCAGGTTTTCTCCTTTTATATATAAGATATATGTATACTTTTTTCCATTCAGCTTTTTCTCAATCTTGACCAGTCTCCCTGTCCGAGCTGCTGAAAAAAACACCCCTACAGTATAATTCTGCCACCCCCATGCTTTACTGCCCAATGTGATGGCATTGGGCACATGATGAGCAGTGACTGGTTTCCTGCAGACATTACTCTTAGAATTGAGGTTGAAAAGTTAAATCTTGGCTTCATCAGAACAAAAAATCTTGTTTCACTGTCTCAGTCCTTGTACTTGGTGCTTTTTAGTTTGCAAAATCCAGGTAATCTTTTATGTTTATTTTATTGAGAAGAGGCTCCTTTCTGGTCACTCTGCCATAAAGCGCAGATGCCGGAGTGCTGCTGGCATAGTTTTTAGACACCTCTCTTACTTACCTTTTATTCCCGAATTTCTTAATTGGGTGGGGTGGCCAGCTCCAGGAAGTGCTTCTTGTTCCAAACCTCCTCAATTTAGGACTTATGGAGGCCATTGTTCTCTTGGGAACTTTCACTGCAGCAAAATTTCTTTTGTACCCTTCTTCAGACCTGTACCACCACACACTCCTGTCTCAGAGCTCTACGGGCAGTTCTTTACCTCCCATGGCCTGAATTTTGTTGTGAGACTTTATAGAGACAGGTCTGTATCTGTCAAAATTTTGTACAAACAACTGAATTTACTACAGGTGACTTCAATATCTCAAAGACGGTCAAGAGAAATGGGAGGTCCTAGAGTTCGTTTCAAGTGTCATTTCAAAAGGTCTCAATATTTATGCCCATTAAATATTTTAGATCTTCCTTTATAATAAATTTGAAAAAGATTCACAAATTCTGTTTTCACATTCTCATTATTAGGTATTAAGTGCAGACTGATGAAGGCTATTAGAGTATTGAAAGGTAGTAGAAAGATGTTGGCTGTCATTGTGTAGGAGACAACAACCTCATGCAGCAGAGATGAATAGGTGAGTAGTATGAGCCACAGTGCACAGTAATTATAGGGGGGCAGAGGTACCAGTCACACTGGGGGCCCTGGTGCCTAAGGGGCTCCTCTCACCCATATTGTAGATGGCACACAATAGACACAGGACCTTGAAGCTACAAGTTACGCCTCTGACAGTGCAGTTGCTGAGACAATGATCATACAGAAGGGGGCAGTTGAGAGTTTATTACATATGTTACTGAGAAAGAATACCATCTTCATTTAAAGGACATGGTATTTTATAATCTGTAGAAATTTTGTGAAACTAAACCTCCATTTAAATACAAATATTCAAATTGCAGATGTCACCACATCCAAAAGATTATGTTAGTCAATGTAGCCAGGGGAAAGAAAAACGTAAAAATAAATAAAAATGTAATTAAAGCTATGTCATTTGAAAAATAAAAACTTTATAGTTATAATATGTGACCAGGGCCAGATTAACCCCTTAAGGACCAGGCCATTTTACACCTTAGGACCAGAGCGTTTTTTGCACATCTGACCACCGTCACTTTAAGCATTAATAACTCTAAGATGCTTTTACCAAATATTCTGATTCTGAGATTGTTTTTTCGTGACATATTCTACTTAATTTTGGTGGTAAATTTTTGGCGTTACTTGCATCCTTTTTTTGTGAAAAATTCTAAAATTTCATAAAAATTTTGAAAATTTAGCATTTTTCTAACTTTGAAGCTCTTTGCTTGTAAGGAAAATGGATATTCCAAATACATTTTATTTTTATTAACAAATACAATATGTCCACTTTATGTTGGCATCATAAAATGGACATATTTTTACTTTTTGAAAAAATTAGAGGGCTTCAAAGTAGAGCAGCAATTTTCAAAAATTTCATGAAAATTGCAAAATCTGAAGGGACAGATGTTACAGAACTACAACTCCCAGCATGCCTGAGCAGTCTAGGCATGCTGAGAGTTGTAGTTTGGCAACATCTGGAGGGCTACTGTTTGGGCACCACTGTAACAGTGGTCCCCAAACTGTGACCCTCCAGATGTTGCAAAACTACAACTCCCAGCATGCCCAGACAGCCTTTGGCTGTCTGGGCATGCTGGGAGTTGCAGTTCAGCCTTCCTAGTGGTTAAAATCACTTTACTTTCAGTTTCATTTCTCCCCCCCCACCGTCGATTCCCTACCTGAGCCGGGATCTCTGGTGAATATCTGCGATGATTGCCGGGCCCCACGAGTCTTCTCCTCCAGGTACCGGCCTCCATGTTCTCCCCCCGTTCTGCCTGACATCCAGGGGTGGGCAGAACGGGGGGTTTCCATGGCAACCCACCGTCCTGCTCTGCCATTGGTCAGAATCAGTTCTGACCAATGGCAGGGGATGGGAGGAGATCGCAGCATTGCGACCTCACTCCTACCTTGCAGGATGCTGGGGCCTGTCACTCACAGGTTCAAGCATCACCAGAGACCCGATCAGCCCGGAATAGGAGAAAATCGCATGTCTGAATTGACATGCGATTTTCTGCGATCGCCGACATGCGGGGGTCCCGGGACCCCCCTCGGCATTTGCACGGCATGCCTGCTGAAAGATTTCAGCAGACATGCCGTTACGATCTCTGCCCGGCACGCGGCAGAGACCGGAAATACAACAGGACGTTCTCTAACGTCCGTGGGCATTAAAGCCCAGGTAGCGGGGACGTTCCAGAACGTCCTATGTCCTAAAGAGGTTAAAGGGTACTCTAGTGGAAAACTTTTTTTTTTAATCAACTGCTGCCAGAAAGTTAAACAAATTTGTAAATTCCTTCTATTAAAAAAATCTTAATCCTTCCAGTACTTATGAGCTGCTGAATACTACAGAGGAAATTATTTTCTTTTTGGAACACAAAGCTCTCTGCTGACATCACTAGCACAGTGCTCTCTGCTGACATCTCTGTCCATTTTAAGAACTGTCCAGAGTAGGAGAAAATCCCCATAGCAAACATTTGCTGCTCTGTAGGTCCACAGATTACAAGGATACCCAATTAATGTAGGTTTTGTTATATTTTGCTAATTTTTGTGAGAAAATGAACATGCATAACATTTTCCCATTCTGAACCGTATAACACTTTTATTTTTCCGCATACAAGGCTATTTGAGGGACCATTTTTTGTCCCATGATCTGTAGTTTTTATCAGTTTCATTTTTGTTTAGATGGGAATTTTTTTATAGCTTTTTATAACGTTTTTATGGGATATGATGGGATCAAAAAGCGGGAATTCTAGACTTTGGTATTTTTTTTACATTTACACCATTCACTGTTGTCTCCTAATCTCACCACTGAGTGCTGACTGACATCACTCCCCGACATCACCACTGAGTGCTCAGATATCACCTCCTGACATCCTCCGGTAAAATCACCCCACATATCACCACTAAGTGCTCACTGACATTAACCCCCAACAAGTAATGAAATGTATGTACACAGTGACCCCACCAGCAGAATAGGGAGTCCAGCTCTGGAGTAAGGTTGGGTGTGTCTGTGCTCCTGTGACTTCCAGCAAACTTCCAGAGAAGCAGACTTTTCATCCGCCCCTCCCCAGGTGTGTGGTAGGCTCCTGGGTAGGGGTCTCTGCTATGGTGCCCCGGGAATCCAGGACTTCATTTTGCGCTCCCCGTTCTAGGCTGGCGGGGTGTGTGCGCGAACATGCAACGGCCAGTAGCCAGGATGGGGTCAGAAGATCGACCAGGGCTTACAGCAATGTGGGGCCCCCTCCCCCATCCCCAGCTGGGAGCTGCAAAGCTTCTGGCAAAAGTTAATCCAGGCCAAGAAGCTCATCCAGGCAGAGGAATGGAGTAAAGACATCTACATCTGTTTCCCCAGAACCCCATCAATGTGGGGTAAAGGGGCCAAGGGAATCCCTGGCAATATTCGGATCCAGAATGCAGGCCAAGATGGCTCAATATGAGGAGCTTGGGAAGCAGCTACGAGGAATAAGAGCGGATTTAAAATTTGCCTGCTACCAAGTGGATCAGTCATTCAGGGCCAAGAAGGCAGCATTTTCCACTAAGGTAAAAACATTAAAGAAAAAAGTGGAGGAGATTGTGTGGATGAGGTCTGACATTGTGGAAGGTGCCGGCATTTTCCGTGAAAAATTTGTCAATGGTGATCGTTTCTCTGGTATGCCGGTCTCCAGAGATGATGATGATGATTGCCAGAGTGAGGAGGAGGAGATGGAGGAAGGTGAAGGAGGTGAGGAGGGCATTGTGAGTGAGGGGGATATGTATACTAATTCTGTGTGTGCCACCAGTGCTACCACTGACCCCCCACTTACCCTGAGTGAAGACCGTGTGAACACGGCTCAGGTGGCCTTACCTCCCTCCAGTGATGATGATGATAATGATGATGGCAGTGACTGCAGTCGAGGCAGGGGCTTGGCAGATGGGGGTCTCCTGCGGGCGATTGTAATGCAGGAGTCCCCCAACCGTCTGGAAAACTTCTCTTTTGGAGGGGATTTAGGACCAGAGGAGGAGAGGAAGAATAAAAAAGCGAAAGGCAGGAAGAGGAAGAAAACGCAAGGACAAGTGAAGTTTGTCTTTTCTTCTTTCCAGCAGTCTGGGTCGGCTGAGAAGTCGGTTCAGTGTTCTGGGTCCCCCAACCTGCCAGACCCCGTTTCTGTAGTGGAGCGGGGCCAGCATGGGGGATACAGTAGTGCACCCAAAATGGCCGTGGGTGCTATAGGGAAAAAAGGGCACCCTCCTGTGAGGGGGGAGGGTGCCCAGGCACCAGAAAATGGTGGCAGATTCCCCCGTTCGGGGGGCGGTCCCCCGAATGAAGTGGGCGGTTCAGGTCCTGGTGCTGCAGGGCACTCCCCTGTGAGGGGGGGGAGTGTTCGGGTACTGGACCTTGTTGGTTCAGGGGGCAGTCCCCTAGGTGATGCAGTCGGTACCGATCCTGGCACTGTGAAGGAGGAGGTTCCCTGCGAGTCAGCTACAGTAGGCGGGGCAGGAGTGCATCCGGAGGGACAGCTCCCGTCAAAATCTGTGGGTTATGTGAGTTATGGTAGTGTGCATGGGAGGAGTTGTAGTAGCAGTATGGATGAAGGGAGCGAGAGGGGTGCAAGCGGGGTGCAAGAGAGGGGTGCTTGTGAAATACAGGTGAGGAGTGGTAGTGGTATGCAAAAGAGAGGTGTTATGGCTGACGCTTACATTAGGAACAAGGGTCCTGGTTTGGGGTCTGGTTCTGGTTCGACTGCCCCCCCGGTAGTGGCTGCTTCTCCCAGAAGCTATGCTAGCGTCACTGCCGGGGGATCAGGGGAATCCCCATCTCCATCTAGCTCAGGGGGTCACTTGCAACAGCACCTCCTAGAGGCTCTACGTAGGGGAGACAGGTCAATCCATGTAGAGGGGAGGGGTGAGGTTGACCTGTCTTTTTGCGCCTTCTGAGAACATAACGGGGAGGTGGTCTGGTCCCTCTCAACATCCGGGCAGGAAAGTGGCTGTAGGAATGTGGTCCGTGTGGGGTGGAGAGGCGAAGATGCGTGTCTGCCTCGGGGAAAGGTGGTTGAGCTCCTCCTCCAGATGGAATTCAGGGCAAGTGACTTCTTTGCCCTGATCCACCCCTACGGTACTTCCGAGTTTGACATCAGCTTCGTTTGGCCAAAGGGTTTGGAACTTTTCTGGTCGAACTATGAGGTTGTAAATGCGAGCCCGGCTGGCGAGATTTTGCCGTAAAGGCGATATCCCGTCAGAATTTGGCCAATAAAGTGACCGTTTTGACACGTAACGAATCACTCTCTTGCTATGATATCATGACCTGGCTCAGCCGATATGGTGATGTGACGGACATGCCGAAAAAGAACTATGACGAACATGGGATCTGGTCTGGGGCTTGGACGTTTTCCGTCAAACTGAAGCGTTCGGGGAGCACTGTTGCCCACATCCCATCAGCTGCTTTTCTTGGGAGAGACAGAATCCAAATTTTCTACCAGGGGCAGCCCAAGGTCTGTCACAGGTTTGGCAGCCCCACTCACTTTAGCGCAGCCTGTACCATGCAGGTCTGTGCTCTGTGTGGTGGGGTAGGTCATCTTGCCACATCCTGTAGGAAGATCAGGTGTCATCTGTGTGGTGTCTTAGGACACCCTTTCAGCCGTTGTCCTAGCGCCTTTCCTCGTGCAACAGTCACCTTGGCTGGGGAGAGCAGTAATGTTGCCTCAGCTGGGGAGGGCACGAGTGCGGGTGAAGGCGCAACAGGGTCAGTGAGGAGGAAAAGTCCTACCAAGATGAGGCGGGAGGCTAATCGGAGAAGGAGTAGGGAACTGGAGAGTTCCCATGGGGCAGGGGTAGCTTCTGGCCCTGCTCCAGAGGTTGGTCCTGAAACTGCTGAGGCCGTGGGGGAGAGTGTGCTGGATGAGGAAATGGGGAGAATCTGTAGAGAAGAGGGCAGCAAGGCCGATCTTTCCGATTCCTCCCATTATGAAAGTGTGGATGAGGAGTGTGAAGAGAGGCTAAAAAAGAAGGGCAGTAAAGGGGGGAAAGAAGAGGTCGGAGCCCTTTAGTCCCCATGCTACGGACCAGGTCCCAAGCGGAAGCCTACCTTCCCCCCCCTCTGATTGATCTGTCTAACCGGTACTCTGTCCTTGAAGACATCTCCTCCCCCTCCTTGAAGGGGGGGGGGGGTGTCGAGGATGGGGTGCCTGAAGTGGGGGAGCCTCCAGGGGGAACTGGGCCCTGTCCTGATGGGGCAATTTCCTCAGGGGATGTGGCCAAACCGGAGCCAGGTGGAGATGGGGATTCAAAAATGGACCAATCAGAATAAAAAAAAACGTCCAAAGAGAAAGAAGCCTCCTCATCTGGGGATGAGGGGGTTAAGAAAAAACAGAAATGAGGGGGTTAGGGCCGTCTAACTCAATCACCCATGATGGCGGCACTCACCCCATTGACTCTGGTATCTATTAACTGTGCCAGTATAAAGTCTGATATGGCTAGATTTGCAGCCTTTGATTTTCTCGGCCGTGTTGAAGCTGACATTTTCTTTTTACAAGAGACCAGGTTGTCAGATCTAGCCTCCCTGGTAAAAGCCAGGAGAGAGTGGAGGCGCGGCCCCTCCCACTGGTCTCTTGCGGCTGAGCCGTATAGTGGGGTGGCGGTCCTTTTTACAGCTCCTGTTGAATGCAGACGGGTTATTGAGTTAGAAATGGGGAGGTGCCTGATTTTAGATGTCCTCATGAAGGGGCAAGAGCTCCGGCTTATTAACATCTATGCTTCACAAACAAAGTGGGGACGAAAATATCTCTTTATGAGGATTAAGCCCTTTCTTTTTACAAGCCGACAGGTGATATTTGGAGGGGACTTCAATACTGTCACGAGATCCCAAGATAGGAGAGGCTCCAATGATCGGTTGGCTTATGATAGCATAGCTCTCAATAGTATAGTTAGGGAAGCTCACCTAGAGGATGCCCACATCCGGAGCCCCTCAGGCCACGCAGGTTTCACCTATCATCGAGGTAGCTGCAGGTCTAGAATAGACAGGTTTTATTTAAAGGAGGAAGCCGTCTCTTCCGCAGTGTCTGTGGTTGAGGTGGAGTTCTCCGACCACTGTATGATTTCTTTTTCCTTGAATGTTTCAGAGTGGATGGGTAAAGGTTACTGGAAGCTGAATTCGTCCCTCCTGGAGGAAGGGGAGGTAAGACAGTCCTTTGAGGATTTTCTTCAGAGTCAGGTACCTTTACTAGGCCTCTGTAGTAGTAAGTCAGAGTGGTAGGAGATATTCAAGAAGCGGGTTGTGGGGTTCTTCCGCCAGCTCTCGAGCCTCAGGTCCCTGAACAGGTATCGCCTGAATCAGGGTCTGAGGAGGAAACTCAAGCTTCTCGTCTCGACTGGAGGTAGCCGTGAGGATATCTCCAGAGTGAAGTCCTTACTGATGAGGTGTCAGTACGATAGGCACGCATCTTTGGTTTTTGAGAGGGATTTCGGGAAGTACCGCTCGCCCGACCCTTACAGAAACTGTAAGATGTCAGTGAGTAGTAAAATCATTTCAGGACTGATTGATCGTACGGGATCTCTGAATCGGTCCAGGTCAGGGATCTTGGAGGTCGTCAGATCCTTCTACTCACACCTCTTGGGAAGGAAGGATCTAGATCGAGACATGATGTCGGCTTTCCTGGCTGAAACCATTCCTGAGCCAGGGGTAGACCCCTCTCTTGATGTTTTGGCAAAGGAAATCAGGGAAGAGGAAGTGAGACTGGCGAACGAGGGGCTTGCCCCTAAGAAGTCGCCAGGTCCGGATGGCTTAACATCTGAGTGGTACAGGACCTTTAAGGAGTCTTTAGCTCCCCTCTTGACTGAGGTGTTCAATGAGTGTCTCTCCTCGGGCACTCTGCCAAAGTCAATGAGGAGGTCAGCACTGATTCTTCTCTCAAAGGGTAAAGATCCTAGCCGTATTGAGAATTGGAGGCCCATAGCTCTTCTTAATATGGACAGGAAGCTTCTGGCCAAGATACTGTTTAATCGGCTGGTGAAGTTTGCACCCCGGCACCTTTCGGTGGCCCAGCATTGCTTGGTTCCAGGCCGAAGCACCTTAAGTGCTGTCCTTAGTGTTAGGGAGGCAGTGGAGCGGAGTAGTGCGGGTCTCTGGAAGAGGTACTTGCTGTCTCTGGATCAGGCCAAAGCATTTGATCGGGTGAACCACGAGTATCTGGTCCGTCCTCCTGAGATATGGCTTACCGAGTACTTTTGTTAATTGGCTTAAGATCTTGTATGCAGGGGCAGAGAGTTTCCCGCTGGTGAACGGTTGGTCTGGCCGTTCTTTTGTGGTGGGGCCCGGAGTCCGTCGGGGTTGTCCTTTGAACCCGCTTTTATACGTGTTCGCAATCGATCCCTTCATCCGGAGGGTAGATTGTGGGCCGTTGGTGGGAGTCGGGATGAGTCTGGCGGAGCTGGATGTAGCCCAGAGAGTGGTGGCGTACGCTGATGATGTCACCATTTTCGTGTCCTCGAGAGAGGAGGTCGATGTGGTGATGTCGGAGGTGGATCGCTACTCGGAGGCATCCGGGTCTAAGATCAACCAGGATAAGTGTGAAAGGGCCCCAAGACTCAGCAAAACTTCTGGGCATCACATTTGGCCAGGATGATTATCCCACCAAAAACTGGGATGGTAAGCTCCAGGATGCCACTCAGAAGGTGAACCAGTGGAAGGGTTGGTCTATGACCCTCAGGGAAAGGGTACACCTGATCAAATCGTACCTGCTCCCGTTGTTTATCTATCTGGGCAGTGTATGTATCTTACATAGTTACATAGTTACATATTTAGTATGGTTGAAAAAAGACATACGTCCATCAAGTCCAACCAGGGAATTGAAGTGAAGGGTGTAAGGGGATAAGGGAAAGGGATGTAGTTTTATAATTCTGCATAAGCATTAATGTTATTTTGTTCCAGGAATGTATCTAACCCTGTTTTAAAGCTGTTAATTGTTCCTGCTGTGACCAGTTCCTGAGGTAGACCGTTCCATAAATTCACAGTCCTCACGGTAAAGAAGGCGAGTCGCCCCTTTAGACTAAACCTTTTCTTCTCCAGACGGAGGGAGTGCCCCCTCGTCCTTTGGGGGGGGGGGTTTAACCTGGAACAGTTTTTCTCCATATTTTTTGTATGGGCCATTTATATACTTATATACATTTATCATATCCCCCCTTAAACGTCTCTTCTCAAGACTAAACAATTGTAACTCCTTTAATCGCTCCTCATAGCTAAGATGTTCCATGCCCCATATTAGTTTAGTCGCGCGTCTCTGCACCCTTTCCAACTCCGCAGTGTCCCTTTTATGAACAGGCGACCAAAACTGAACAGCATATTTCAGGTGAGGCCGTACCAATGCTTTATAAAGGGGGAGTATTATGTCCCTGTCCCTTGAGTCCATGCCTCTTTTTATACATGACAATATCCTGCCGGCTTTGGAAGCAGCAGCCTGACATTGCATGCTATTCTGTAGTCTGTGATCTACAAGTACACCCAGATTCTTCTCTACCAGTGACTCTGCCAGTTTAATCCCCCCTAAGACATACGATGCATGCAGGTTATTAGTACCCAGATGCATAACTTTACATTTATCCACATTGAACCTCATTTGCCAAGTGGATGCCCAGACACTTAGTCTATCCAAGTCATCTTGTAACTTATGCACATCCTCTATAGACTGTACCGTGCTACAAAGCTTGGTGTCATCTGCAAAGATAGAAACAGAGCTGTTAATACCATCCTCTATATCATTGATAAATAAATTAAACAACAGCGGGCCCAGTACTGAACCTTGGGGTACACCACTAATTACCGGGGACCAATCAGAGTACGAATCATTGACCACCACTCTCTGGGTACGATCCATGAGCCAGTGTTCAATCCAGTTACAAACTAAAGTTTCCAAGCCCAAAAACCTTAACTTACCTGTCAGACGTCTGTGAGGGACAGTATCAAACGCTTTGGCAAAATCCAGAAACACTATATCCACAGCCATTCCTCTGTCAAGGCTTCTACTCACCTCTTCATAAAAGCAAATTAGATTGGTTTGACAACTTCTATCCTTAGTAAACCCATGCTGGCTATCACTTATAATACTATTATCCCCTATGTATTCCTGTATGTAATCCCTTATAAGTCCTTCAAACAATTTACCCACAATGCACGTTAGACTTACTGGTCTATAATTGCCTGGCGAAGACCTAGAGCCCTTTTTGAAGATTTGTACCACATTAGCCTTGCGCCAGTCCCTTGGCACAATACCAGACACCAGAGAATCTCTAAATATCATGAACAAGGGTACAGATATTACTTAACTTACCTCTCTAAGAACTCTTGGGTGTAGTCCATCTGGCCCTGGAGATTTGCTTACATTTACTTTACTTAACTTACCTTGTACCATCTCTACATTAAGCCAGTTCAGTACATTATATGATGTGTTACCAGCACTGACCTGGCCAATGTCAGCTCCTTTTTCCATAGTGTATACAAAACTAAAGAACCCATTCAGTAGCTCCGCCTTCTCTTGATCGCCCGTGACAACCTCCCCATTATCATTATTAAGGGGTCCTACATGCTCTGTCCTTGGTTTTTTTGTATTTATATATCTAAAAAAAAATATTTTGGATTAGTTTTGCTTTCTTTAGCCACCTGTCTCTCATTTAGAATTTTTGCTGTTTTTATTACATTTTTACAGATTTTATTAAGCTCCTTGTACTGTTTAAATGTTATAGCTGACCCATCAGATTTGAATTTTTTGAAGGGTATTTTTTTGTTATTTATTGTTGTTGCTCTTTTAACATAATTTGTCAGCCATGTAGGATTTAGTTTTAATCGTTTATATTTGTTCCCCTTTGGTATATATTTAGCTGTATAGTTATTTAGAATTGATTTAAAGATGTCCCATTTACCTTCTGCATCAGTATTTGAGAACACCTCCCCCCAGTCTATGTCCTGTAGTGCAGCTCTCAGCCCAGGGAAATTTGCCTTTTTAAAGTTATATGTTTTTGCCTTCCCCGTTTGTCTTTGTTTTCTACATTTTAAGTCAAAAGTAACTATTGTGGCTGTGTGGCAAGGAAAGGGTGTATTTCCTTGGCTCACCCTGCAGAAGCTCTCACCTGCTTCTTAAGTAATGAGGCAGGAGTGAAGGGAAGTGTATATGAGATGGAGACTCAGTCTACTGTGGGCTCTTCCTAAGAGACAGCATGTGGGCTGTAGGGAAGAGACAGAGCCTGCTGAGGAGTACACAGCCCGAGCTATGAGTGGCTCAAAGACAGTGACATGAATTGTGAGTAGAAGGTTGCAGGGGACATATGTTTAACCGGCTGAGGGAAGCTCAGCGGTTGTTAGTCAGGACAAGCTGATCTGTTTAGTCAGTGACCAGACGGTCTAGGATTTTCTTTTGTTCCTGCTTTTTGTTTATTTCTTTCCCTGCAACCTGTCTAATAAAACTGGCAAGGTGCCAGATTTGCATTATAAGCGTTTGTTTGCTGGTTTATTGAGGAGAAACGCATCCTGTGGCATGGTCCAGGACAATCCCAGAGCTAATCTCCAAGACGGATCGTCACACTATATTGTGGTTGCTATTACCAAGGTTTTCCCGCACAGTTACATTACCAACCAGCTCTGCGTTGTTGGAAATGATCAAATCCAACAAGGCATCACTTCTTGTTGGGTCCTCCACAAACTGGCCCATAAAATTATCCTGCAATAAATTAGGAATGTTCTCCCCTTTGTAGTTTTAGCCAGCCCCCGGCCCCAATCTATATCTGGATAGTTAAAATCTCCCATTATTACCACTGTACCTGCCCGGGCGGCCCTCTCTATTTGTTTATACAGCCGACCTTCTATCTCTTCAGTGATATTAGGGGGTCTGTAGATTACACCAAATATTATTTTTTTCAGTATTTCCCTCCTTTTGTAATTCTACCCACAGTGATTCCACATCCTCAGAATCATCACACACTATGGCATCGTTCACACTGACATTTTTCTGCCCTCATAAGTGCATACCACATACCTACATCGAAGCAGTGTACAATTTTGTACCTGTTAATCTGTCAAGGACCTAGATACTGTGAAAGGCCAGGCAAAAGTAATCACCGGCTGGTGTTGCACTAAAATACTTTTTTAAGTGTACTGTAGCACATTTTTATGCCCTCATAAATGCATACCACATATGTACACCTAAGAAGTGTACAGTTTTGTACCTGTTAATTTGTCAAGGGCCTTCATACTGTGAAAGTCCAGGCATGAGTAATCACCGGCTGGTGTTTTACTCCAATACTTTTTTTTAAGCGTACTGAAGTGCATTTTTCTGCCCTCATAAGTGCATGCCACATACCTACTGTCACGATGCCGGCTGGCAGGTAGTGGATCCTCTGTGCCAGAGAGGGATTGGCGTGGACCGTGCTAGTGGATCGGTTCTAAGTCACTACTGGTTTTCACCAGAGCCCGCCGCAAAGCGGGATGGTCTTGCTGCGGCGGTAGTGACCAGGTCGTATCCACTAGCAACGGCTCAACCTCTCTGGCTGCTGAAGATAGGCGCGGTACAAGGGAGTAGACAGAAGCAAGGTCGGACGTAGCAGAAGGTCGGGGCAGGCAGCAAGGATCGTAGTCAGGGGCAACGGCAGGAGGTCTGGAACACAGGCTAGGAACATACAAGGAAACGCTTTCACTGGCACGATGGCAACAAGATCCGGCAAGGAAGTGCAGGGGAAGTGAGGTGATATAGGGAAGTGCACAGGTGATAACACTAATTGGAACCACTGCGCCAATCAGCGGCGCAGTGGCCCTTTAAATCGCAAAGACCCGGCGCGCGCGCGCCCTAGGGAGCGGGGCCGCGCGCGCCGGGACAGGACTGACGGAGAGCGAGTCAGGTACGGGAGCCGGGGTGCGCATCGCGAGCGGGCGCTACCCGCATCGCGAATCGCATCCCGGCTGGAGGCGGTATCGCAGCGCCCCGGGTCAGTGGATCTGACCGGAGCGCTGCAGTGAGGAGAGTGTAGCGAGCGCTCCGGGGAGGAGCGGGGACCCGGAGCGCTTGGCGTAACAGTACCCCCCCCCTTGGGTCTCCCCCTCTTCTTAGAGCCTGAGAACCTGAGGAGCAGACTTTTGTCTAGGATGTTGTCCTCAGGTTCCCAGGATCTCTCTTCTGGACCACAACCCTCCCAATCCACTAAAAAAAAGGTTTTCCCTCTGACCTTTTTAGATGCCAGAATCTCTTTGACGGAGAAGATGTCCGAGGAGCCGGAAACAGGAGTGGGAGGAACAGATTTGGGAGAGAAACGGTTAATGATAAGTGGTTTAAGAAGAGAAACGTGAAAGGCATTAGGAATACGAAGAGAAGGAGGAAGAAGAAGTTTGTAAGAGACAGGATTAATCTGGCACAAAATTTTGAAAGGACCAAGATAGCGTGGTCCCAACTTATAGCTAGGGACACGGAAGCGGACATATTTAGCGGAGAGCCATACCTTGTCTCCAGGGGAAAAAATGGGAGGAGCTCTTCTTTTCTTATCCGCGAACTTCTTCATGCGTGATGAAGCCTGTAAGAGAGAATTTTGGGTCTCTCTCCATATGATGGAAAGATCACGAGAAATTTCATTAACAAAGTCTTGGAAGACGGCAGGGGCGTTGCACAGGCCAAAGGGCATGACCAGATACTCAAAGTGTCCATCTCTGGTGTTAAATGCCGTTTTCCATTCATCCCCCTCTCTGATGCGGATGAGATTATAAGCACCTCTTAAGTCCAGTTTGGTAAAGATGTGGGCACCTTGGAGGCGATCAAAGAGTTCAGAGATGAGAGGTAGGGGGTAGCGGTTCTTAACCGTGATTTTATTAAGACCGCAGTAGTCAATGCAAGGGCGTAGAGAGCCATCTTTTTTGGACACAAAGAAAAATCCGGCTCCGGCAGGAGAGGAGGATTTACGGATAAAGCCCTTTTTTAAATTTTCCTGGACGTATTCAGACATGGCAAGAGTCTCTGGGGCGGACAGAGGATAAATTCTGCCCCGGGGTGGAGTAGTGCCCGGGAGGAGGTCGATAGGACAATCATAAGGCCTGTGAGGAGGTAGAGTCTCAGCTTGTTTTTTGCAAAAAACATCCGCAAAGTCCATATAGGCCTTAGGGAGACCGGTTACGGGAGGAACCACAGAGTCACGGCAAGGGTTACTGGGAACCGGTTTTAGGCAGTCCTTGGAACAAGAGGGCCCCCAACTATTGATCTCCCCAGTGGACCAATCCAGGGTTGGGGAGTGAAGTTGAAGCCAGGGAAGTCCAAGGAGAATTTCAGAAGTGCAATTGGGAAGGACCAAAAGTTCAATCCTCTCGTGATGAGGTCCGATGTGCATTAGAAGGGGCTCCGTGCGGAAACGTATGGTACAGTCCAATCTTTCATTGTTTACACAATTGATGTAGAGGGGTCTGGCGAGACTGGTCACCGGGATGTTGAACCTGTTGACGAGAGAGGCCAAAATAAAATTTCCTGCAGATCCGGAGTCCAAGAAGGCCACAGCAGAGAAGGAGAAGGCAGATGCAGACATCCGCACAGGCACAGTAAGACGTGGAGAAGCAGAGTAGACATCAAGGACTGTCTCACCTTTGTGCGGAGTCAGCGTACGTCTTTCCAGGCGGGGAGGACGGATAGGACAATCCTTCAGGAAGTGTTCGGTACTAGCACAGTACAGGCAGAGATTCTCCATGCGGCGTCGTGTCCTCTCTTGAGGTGTCAGGCGAGACCGGTCGACCTGCATAGCCTCCACGGCGGGAGGCACAGGAACAGATTGCAGGGGACCAGAGGAGAAAGGAGCCGGGGAGAAGAAACGCCTCGTGCGAACAGAGTCCATATCCTGGCGGAGCTCCTGACGCCTTTCGGAAAAACGCATGTCAATGCGAGTGGCTAGGTGAATGAGTTCATGTAGATTAGCAGGGATTTCTCGTGCGGCCAGAACATCTTTAATGTTGCTGGATAGGCCTTTTTTAAAGGTCACGCAGAGGGCCTCATTATTCCAGGATAATTCTGAAGCAAGAGTACGGAATTGTACGGCATACTCGCCAACGGAAGAATTACCCTGGACCAGGTTCAACAGGGCAGTCTCAGCAGAAGAGGCTCGGGCAGGTTCCTCAAAGACACTTCGAATTTCCGAGAAGAAGGAGTGTACAGAGGCAGTGACGGGGTCATTGCGGTCCCAGAGCGGTGTGGCCCAAGACAGGGCTTTTCCAGACAGAAGGCTGACTACGAAAGCCACCTTAGACCTTTCAGTGGGAAACTGGTCCGACATCATCTCCAGGTGCAGGGAACATTGGGAAAGAAAGCCACGGCAAAACTTAGAGTCCCCATCAAATTTATCCGGCAAGGATAGTCGTAGACCAGAAGCGGCCACTCGCTGCGGAGGAGATGCAGGAGCTGGCGGAGGAGATGATTGCTGAAGCTGTGGTAGTAACTGCTGAAGCATAACGGTCAGTTGAGACAGCTGTTGGCCTTGTTGCGCTATCTGTTGCGACTGCTGGGCGACCACCGTGGTGAGGTCAGCGACAACTGGCAGAGGAACTTCAGCGGGATCCATGGCCGGATCTACTGTCACGATGCCGGCTGGCAGGTAGTGGATCCTCTGTGCCAGAGAGGGATTGGCGTGGACCGTGCTAGTGGATCGGTTCTAAGTCACTACTGGTTTTCACCAGAGCCCGCCGCAAAGCGGGATGGTCTTGCTGCGGCGGTAGTGACCAGGTCGTATCCACTAGCAACGGCTCAACCTCTCTGGCTGCTGAAGATAGGCGCGGTACAAGGGAGTAGACAGAAGCAAGGTCGGACGTAGCAGAAGGTCGGGGCAGGCAGCAAGGATCGTAGTCAGGGGCAACGGCAGGAGGTCTGGAACACAGGCTAGGAACATACAAGGAAACGCTTTCACTGGCACGATGGCAACAAGATCCGGCAAGGAAGTGCAGGGGAAGTGAGGTGATATAGGGAAGTGCACAGGTGATAACACTAATTGGAACCACTGCGCCAATCAGCGGCGCAGTGGCCCTTTAAATCGCAAAGACCCGGCGCGCGCGCGCCCTAGGGAGCGGGGCCGCGCGCGCCGGGACAGGACTGACGGAGAGCGAGTCAGGTACGGGAGCCGGGGTGCGCATCGCGAGCGGGCGCTACCCGCATCGCGAATCGCATCCCGGCTGGAGGCGGTATCGCAGCGCCCCGGGTCAGTGGATCTGACCGGAGCGCTGCAGTGAGGAGAGTGTAGCGAGCGCTCCGGGGAGGAGCGGGGACCCGGAGCGCTTGGCGTAACACCTACATCTAAGTAGTGTACAATTTTGTACCTATTAATCTGTCAAGGGCCTACATACTGTGAAAGTCCAGGCATAAGTAATCACCGCCTGGTGTTTTACTCCAATACTTTTTTTTTAAGTGTACTGTAGTGCATTTTTCTGCCCTCATAAGTGCATGCCACATACCTACATTTAAGTAGTGTACAATGTTGTACCTATTAATCTGTCAAGGGCCTTCACATAGTAATATAGTTCATAAGGTTGAAAAAAGACCAGAGTCCATCAAGTTCAACCTATAACCCTAATAAGTCCCTATTGAGTTGGGTTGATCCAGAAGAAGGCAAAAAACCCTCATACTAGAGGTAAAAATTCCTTCCCGACTCCAAATATGTCAGTCAGAATAAATCCCTGGATCAACCTTCTATCCTTATAAATCTAGTATACATAACCAGTAATGTTATTACTCTCCAAAAATGCATCCAGCCCCTTTTTGAACTCTATTACAGAGTTCACCATGACCACCTCCTCCAGGAGAGAATTCCACAGTCTCACTGCTCTTACAGTAAAGAACCCCCATCTTTTCTGGTGTAGGTACAGCGGTAGAATTATTTCCTTGTCGTGGGCATCTATGCCCCTATTGATGCACCCCATGATTTTATTAGCCTTGGCAGCAGCTGCCCGACACTGGTCACTCCAGCTAAATTTACTGTTAACTAAGACTCCTAAGTCCTTTTCCATGTCAGTCGTCCCAAATGTTCCCCCATTTAATACATAATCCCAGCCAGGATTTTTCTTCCCCATGTGCATTACCTTACATTTATCAGTGTTGAACCTCATCTGCCACTTCCCAGCCCAAACCTCCAACCTATCCAGATCCATTTGTAACAGTGCACTGTCCTCTATAGTGTTTACCGCTTTACAGAGTTTAGTGTCATCTGCAAAGATTGTTACTTTACTATTCAACACCTCTACAAGGACATTAATTAATATATTAAATAGGACAGGACCCAAGACGGACCCCTGTTGTACCCCACTAGTGACACTCACCCAATCAGAATAAGTACCATTAATAACCACCCTCTGTTTCCTATCATTGAGCCAGTTACTACCCACTTGCACACATTCTCCATCAGCACAAACCTTATCATTTTATGCACCAACCTTTTATGTGGAACCATATCAAATGCTTTGGAAAAATCCAGATATACGACATCCAGCGATTGCCCTTGGTCCAGTCTGGAGCTCACCTCCTCATAAAAGCTGATCAGGTTAGTTTGACAGGATCGATCCCTCATAAATCCATGCTGATATGGGGTCATACATTTATTTTTTATCAAGATACTCCAAAATAGCATCTCTTAGGAAACCCTCAAACAATTTACATACAACCGAGGTTAAACTAACAGGTCTATAATTCCCAGGGTCACCTTTTGACCCCTTCTTAAATATTGGCACCACATTTGCCATGCGCCAGTCCAGGGGAACAGTCCCTGTCACTATAGAGTCCCTGAATATTAAAAATAGGGGTCTGTCTATTACATTACTTAATTCCTTTAGAACACGAGGGTGAATGCCATCTGGATCTGGTGATTTGTCTATTTTAATTTTTTGTAGGCGGCACTGTACTTCTTCCTGGGTTAGACAGGGAGTGTACCTTATCACACTGTATTTCACCTGGCATTTCATTTTCCTCAGTGAATACAGTGGAGAAGAATTTGTTTAATATATTTGCTTTTTCCTGATCCCCGTTTATAATTTCTTCCTCATCATTTTTTAAAGGGCCAACACTTTCATTTTTGACCTTTTTTGTTATTTATATAGTTAAAGAACATTTTGGGGTTAGTTTTACTCTCTTTGGCAATAAGTCTTTCTGTCTCTATTTTTGTGGCTTTTATCTGTTTTTTACATATTTTAAATTTTTCTCTATAGCTTTTTAATGCTTCTTCACTGTCGTCCTGTTTTAGTAATTTAAATGCTTTATTTTTGTCATTTATTGCCCCCTTAACATTTTTATTCATCCATATTGGTTTTCTTTTATTTCTGACCCTTTTATTCCCATAAGGTATATACATCTTACAGTGAAAATTTAAGATATTTTTAAAAGTCTCCCATCTAGTGTCAGTATTGTTCTTTTTGAGGACATTATCCCATTTTATATTGTTAAGGGCTTCTCTGAGTTGATCGAACTTTGCCTTCCTAAAGTTCATTGTTTTTGTGGCCCCTCGAGAGATTCCCTTATTGAAGAACAAGTTATAATGTATTATATTATGATCACTATTTCCTAGGTGTCCATCTACTTGCACATTAATTACTCTGTCAGGTACGTTGGTTAATATTAAGTCTAGTAGGGCGCCCCCTCTGGTCGGGCCATGCACCATTTGGGACAGATAATTGTCTTTAGTTATAGTCAGAAACCTGTTTCCTTTATGAGATTGACAGGTCTCAGTCTCCCAGTTTATATCAGGATAGTTAAAGTCCCCCATTATTATCACCTCATTCTGATTTGCTGCCTTGTTTATTTGCCTCAATAATTGATCTTCTGCTTCTTCCATTATGTTTGGTGGCTTATAGCAAACCCCTATCAGAATTTTTTTGTTTTTATCTCCATATATTTCTACCCATAATGACTCCACATTATCGTTTCCCTCCCAAATATTCTCCAGCAGTGCGGACTTCAAATTGGTCTTTACAAAAAGACAGACTCCTCGTCCTTTCCGTTTTGTCCGATCCTTCCTGAATAGACTATAACCCTGTATGTTGACCGCCCAGTCACAGCTATCGTCCAACCAAGTCTCTGTTATACCCACTATGTCATAATCCTCCTCAGAAATTTTCAACTCCAGTTCATCAGTTTTATTGGACAGACTTCTGGCATTAGTCAACATGCACTTCAATGTTGTATGTTTTTTTTCCTATGATGCCTATCCCTATTAACTATTCTAACCCCTCCCTCCTCTCCACCCCCCCAATACATTATTAAGTCCCCCCTCTATCTACACTATCTTCCCCCTCTATGTTGTTGATTCCCTACCCCCAGTCCCTAGTTTAAACACTCCTCCACCCTTCTAGCCATCTTCTCCCCAAGCACAACTGCCCCCTCCCCATTGAGGTGCAGCCCGTCCCTACGGTAGCGCCGGTAACTGACAGGGAAGTCGGCCCAGTTCTCCATGAACCCAAACCCCTCCTTCCTACACCAGCTTCTGAGCCACTTGTTTACCTCCCTAATCTCCCGCTGCCTCTCCGGTGTGGCTCGTGGTACAGGTAATATTTCAGAAAATACTACCTTGGAGGTCCTTGCCTTAAGCTTGCAGCCTAAGTCCCTGAAATCATTTTTAAGGACACTCCACCTACCTCTTACTTTGTCATTGGTGCCAATATGTACCATGACTTATGGGTCTTCTCCAGCCTCCCCGATGTGCCGAACTCGAGCGCCAGGAAGACAACACACTGTTCGGCGATCCCGGTCTTTGTGACAGATCGCCCTGTCTGTCCCCCTAATAATTGAGTCCCCCACTACCAGTACCTGTCTGGCCTGCCCTGCACTCCTCCCTCCCTCCTTACTGGAGCAGACACCCCCCTGGCGGTCAGAGGCAGAGTCCTGCTGCAGTACCGCTAGCTCTGAAATGGCATCCCACTCATCTGCCAACCGGGCAAACTTGTTGGGGTGTGCCAGTTCAGGACTAGCCTCCCTGACATTTTTCCCTATACCCCGTTTTCTAACTGTAACCCAGCTAACTGCCTGACTGTCCTGCACCTCCGTCCCACTAGCCTCCCCCACCTCTACCCCAGAGAGTACTTGCTCAGTGAGCAGGAGACTCCTCTCCAAGTTGTCAATGCATCTCAGTGTTTCCAGTTGCTCCTCTAGATCCAGGATCTGGGCTTCCAAATGAACCACTCGCACACATCTCGCACAACAATATGCACCCTCAAACTGCTGTTCAAGGATTGTATACATTGTGCAAGATGCACACTGGACTGCCTTTTCCACACTGTGAAAGTCCAAGCAAAATTAATCACCGGCTAATGTTTTACTCCAATACGTTTTTTAAAGCATACTGTAGCACATTTTTCTGCCCTCATAAGTGCATACCACATACCTACATCTAAGTAGTGTACAATTATGTACCTTTTAATCTGTCAAGGGCCTAAATTCTGTGAAAGGCCAGGCAAAGTCATCACCGGCTGGTGTTGTACTCAAATACTTTTTAAAGGGGTATTTCGGTGAAAAACTTTTTTTTTTAAATCAACTGGTGCCAGAAAGTTAAACAGATTTGTAAATTATTTCCATTAAAAAATCTTAATACTTCCTGTACTTATTAGCTGCTGAATACTACAGTGAAAATTCTTTTCCGTTTGAAACACAGAGCTGTCTGCTGACATCATGAGCACAGTTCTCTCTGTTGACATCTCTGTCCATTTTAGGAACTGCCAGAGTAAAAGGAAATCCCCATAGCAAATATATGCTGTTCTGGGCAGTTCTTAAAATGGACAGAGATGTCAGCAGAGAGCACATTATTGGTAAGTCACCAGGATTACGGGATGAACGACATCAGTCCACTGCTTCATGTCTTACAACATGTGTTGGAATTGATGGCTGTTCAGGGCACTGGAGATGTGGCGCCTACATCTCACGGCCACATGAGCCCTGTCGTGGGCTGAACTGGAGGAGGAGGAGGGGGAGGGGCACAGTGGAGCACATTTTAGATTTAGCCAAATGGGCATTTTTTCTAGTAATCTGACAGGAGAAAAGGAGCAGGAGCAGCTTGAGGAGCTAGATGGTTATGAGGAAGGCGAGACAGAGGACCCAGACACAAAGTGGAAGTATGCAGTGGAGATGGAGGCAGGGAGTCTCTCCGAGTCACTTGCATAAATGGCACAATGCATGCTCCCTTGCTTGCGTAATGACAGCCGATTGTCACCAATCGGCAGTGGGATGACTTCTGGCTCTCCACCTTATTGGACCCTCTCAACCGCCACAGTATAGGGGCCTTTTTTACACCCACTGAGGGGGTGACAAGCTGACTTTCTACAGAGGCATCCTATGTAGTCAGTTGGCTGATGCCTATTGGCGCCATCGTCCATCCTCTCGCAGCCCCCTGCGCTCACCTTCCACTGCCATGGCTGCTGGGGAGGGGTAGGGTGGCAGGAGCAGTATCAACTCCATCAGCAGCAGCCTGAGTTTACAGTCGCTGATGAGTACCTTTCTTCACCCACAAAGTGAAGCAACTCATCAGCAGCAGGTAGACCTGGAGCAGGACCTGAACCAGCAGGTGGTGGCGTACCTTGACATGTCCATGCCAACACACGTTGAAAATCTGCTGGACTTCTGGGCAGCAAAACTTGATTTGTGGCCGCAACTAGCAGAGCTTGCCCTAGAAAATCTGTCCTGCCTGGCCAGTAGTGTGCCATCAGGGCTGGTGTTAAGTGCGGCGGGGGCCATAGTCACCCCAAGGAGAACTCGTCTGGCCCCAAAAAATGTGGAGCTACTGACCTTTGTGAACATGAATCAGGCATGGATCAGCCAGGATTTCCACCCACCAATACCTGATGCATCAGAGTAGATTGACCATGGTGCCACACCAATACTTCACAAATTTGGATAGTGCAATACAGATTTAAGGCGCTGCTCCCCAGTTACAAACATTCCTCCGCATCAGACCTTTTTCACCCACCTTCATCACCAGGTATTTGTATTGCCACCCACCGCACCACTCAGGTATCACTTTCAGGACTCCTGATGCTTCTGCCACCTCCATGCTGTGCCATTCAGCCACTATATGGTCTCTTCATGCTTCACCACCTCCAGGCTGTGCCATTCAGCCACTATATGGTCACCTTATGCTTCAGCCACCTCCAGGCTGTGCCATTCAGACACTATATGGTCTCCTCATGCTGCCACAAACTCCAGACTGTGCCAGTCAGCCACTATATGTTCTACTCATGCTGCCACCAACTCCAGACTGTGCCATTCAGCCACTTTTTGGTCTCCTGATGCTTCAGCCAACTCCATGCTGTGCCATTAAGCCACTATATGGTCTCCTTATGCTTCAGCCACCTCCAGGCTGTGCCATTTAGCCACTATATGGTCTCCTCATGCTTCAGCCAACTCCAGACTGTGCCATTCAGCCACTTTATGGTCTCCTCATGCTTCAGCCAACTCCATGCTGTGCCATTCAGCCACTATATGGCTTCCTTATGCATCAGCCACCTCTAGGCTGTGCCATTCAGACACTATATGGTCTCCTCATGCTGCCACAAACTCCAGGCTGTGCCAATCAGCCACTATATGTTCTACTCATGTTGCCGCCAACTCCAGACTTTGCCATTCAACCACTTTATAGTCGCATCATGCTTCAGCCAACTCCATGCTGTGCCATTCAGCCACTATATGGTCTCCTGATGTTTCAGCACCTCCAGGCTGTGCCATTTATTCACTATATGGTCTCCTCATGCTTCAGCCAACTCCAGGCTTTGACATTCAGACACTATATGGTCTCTTCATACTGATGCCACCTCCATGCTCTGTCACTGTGCCGTCATGTGACTCCTTGTTAGATTTTGTCCTTTGTAACCACATGCCGGGGCCCGGGACATTAACACTTGGGAGTGTATTCTTAAATTTCAATTTCAAAATCTTCATTTTAATTTTAAAATTCATCTTTTAATCTTAGGGATTGTGAAGCCCTATTTTCTGCTCATGCTGCAACCAGCTCCAGGCTGTGCCATTCAGCCACTATATGGTTTACTGATGCTGTCTAGGCCTGGGACATTACACCATATGGTCTCCTTATGCTGTTGACACCTTAAATTAAACTTTTAAAATTTTAATATATCTAAAATCTTAATTTAAAATTTCAAAAATATCTTTAACCCCTTAAGGACCAAGGTGTACAGGTACGCCTTTGCTCCCTGGTACTTAAGGACCAAGGGCGTACCTGTACGCCCGTGGGAATTTCGGTCCCTGCCGCGCGCCGGGCGGGGACCGGGCCGGGGTGACTGCTGATATCTATCAGCAGGCACCCCGCGCAAATGCCCAGGGGGGTCATTAAACCCCCCCATGTCATCGATCGGCGCAAATCGCAAGTGAATTCACACTTGCGATTTGCGCCGATTACGGGTCATTACGGGTCTATGGTGACCCGGTGACCTGGAATAGAAGGGGGATCGCGGGTGTCCTAGACACCCACGATCCCCCTGTAGCGATAGGAGTGAGGTGGCAGGGTTGCCACCCCTCCTATCTCTGCTATTGGTGGTCTAGACGCGACCACCAATAGCAGATCGGGGGCGGAGGGGTTTACTTTCGGTTTCCCCGTTCTGCCCTCCCATAATAGGCGGGGCAGGACGGGGAAACCGACAGGGACCGGAGCCGAAGATCCACTTACCCATCGGCGACGGCAGCGGGCGTCGACCAGCGGCGGCAGCGGGCGATGATCGGCGGAAGAAGAGGACCGCAACGCAGCTTCCTGGATCCGACAGAAGCCGGTGAGTTACTTAGCAACATCTGGAGGGCTACCGTCTGAGACCACTATAGTGGTCTCTAAGCTGTAACCCTCCAGATTTTGCAAAACTACAACTCCCAGCATGCCCAGAGAGCTGTTTAGGCTTGCTGGGAGTTGCAGTTTTGCAACAGCTGGAGGTCTACAGTTTGCCTCCAGCTGTTGCAAAAGTAAAACTCCCAGCATGCACGGTCTGTCAGTACATGCTGGGATGTAGTTATGCAACAGCTGGAGGGATCGCAACTACAACTCCCAGCATGCAGAGACAGCTGTTTGCTGTTTAGGCATGCTGGGAGTTGCAGTTTTGCAACATCTGGAGAGCTATGGTTTAGAGACCACTGCAAAGTGATCTCTATACTGTGCACCTCCAGATCTTGCAAAACTACAACTCCCAACATGCCCAGACAGCAGTTTGCTGTCTCAACATGCTGGGAGTTGTAGTTTTGCAACATCTGGAGGTCCACAGTTTGGAGACCACTGTGCAGTGGTCTCTAAACCATAGCTCTCCAGATGTTGCAAAACTGCAACTCCCAGCATGCCTAAACAGCAAACAGCTGTCTCTGCATGCTGGGAGTTGTAGTTGCAATCCCTCCAGCTGTTGCATAACTACATCCCAGCATGTACTGACAGACCGTGCATGCTGGGAGTTTTACTTTTGCAACAGCTGGAGGCACACTGGTTGGAAAATACTGAGTTAGGTAACAGAACCTAACTGAAGGTTTACCAACCAGTGTGCCTCCAGCTGTTGCAAAAGTAAAACTCCCAGCATGCACGGTCTGTCAGTACATGCTGGGAGTTGTAGTTTTGAAACAGCTGGAGGTTTGCCCCCCCCCATGTGAACGTACAGGGTACATTCACACTGGCGGGTTTACAGTAAGTTTTCTGCTTCAAGTATGATCTGCGGCAAATTTTTCGCCGCAGCACAAACTCCTAGCGGTAAATTCACTGTAAACCCGCCAGTGTGAACGTACCCTAAAAACACTACACTACACTACACTTACACATAATAAAGGGTAAAACACTACATATACACCCCCTTACACTGTCCCCCCCAATAAAAATGAAAAACATATTGTACGGCAGTGTTTCCAAAACAGAGCCTCCAGCTGTTGCAAAACAACTCACAGCATTTCCGGACAGCCACTAACTGTCCAGGCATGCTGGGAGTTTAGCAACAGCTGGAGGCACCCTGTTTGGGAATCACTGGCGTAGAATACCCCTATGTCCACCCCTGTGCAATCCCTAATTTAGTCCTCAAATGCACATGGCACTCTCTCACTTCAGAGCCCTGTCGTATTTCAAGGAAACAGTTTAGTGCCACATATGGGGTATCTCCGTACTCAGGAGAAATTGCACTACTAATTTTGGGGGCTTTTTTTCCTTTTACCCCTTATGAAAAAGAAAAGTTGGGGTCTACACCAGCCTGTTATTTTTACACTAACATGCTGGTGTTGTCCTTTACTTTTTATTTTCACGGGAGGTAAAAGGAAAAAAAGACCCCCAAAATTTGTAACGCAATTTCTCCTGAGTACGGAAATACCCCATATGTGGGCGTATAATGCTCTGCGGGCGCACAACAAGGCCCAGGAGTGAGAGCGCACCATGTACATTTGAGGCCTAAATTGGTGATTTGCACAGGGGTGGCTGATTTTACAGCGGTTCTGACATAAACCCCCAAAAATAAATACCCACATGTAACCCCATTTTGGAAACAACACCCCTCACGGAACGTAACAAGGGGTATAGTGAGCCTGAACACCCCACAGGTGTTTGACAAATTTTCATTAAAGTTGGATGGGAAAATGAAAAAAAAAATTTTTTTCACTAAAATGCTGGTGTCACCCTAAATTTTTCATTTTCACAAGGAAAAATAAAAAAAGCCCCCCAAAATTTGTAACCCAATTTCTTCTGAGTAAGAGCATACCCCATATGTGGATATAAAATGCTCTATGGGTGCACTACAATGCTCAGAAGCGAAGGAGCGCCATTGGGATTTTGAAGAGAAAATTTGTCCGGAATTGAAGGCCACTTGTGTTTACAAAGCCCCCATGGTACCAGAACAATGAACCCCCGCCCCATATGTGACCCCATTTTGGAAACTACACCCCTCATGTAATCTAATAAGGGGTACAGTGAGCATTTACGCCCCACAGGTATCTGACAGATTTTTGGAACAGTGATCCGTGAAAATAAAAAATTTAATTTTCCATTTGCACAGCCCACTGTTCCAAAGATCTGTCAAACGCCAGTGGGTTGTAAATGCTCACTGCACCACTTATTAAATTCTGTGAGGGGTGTCGTTTCCAAAATGGGGTCACATGTGGGGGGTCCATTGTTCTGGCACTATGGTGACTTTGTAAACACACGTGGCCTTCAATTCCGGAAAAATATTCTCTTCAAAAGACCAATGGCGCCCCTTCTCTTCTGAGTATTGTAGTGCGCCCGCAGAGCACTTTACATCCACATATGGGGTATGTTCTTACTCAGAAGAAATGGGGTTACAAATTTTAAGGGGCTTTTTTCCTATTTTCCCTTGTGAAAATGAAAAATTTAGGGTAACACCAGCATTATAGTGAAACATTTTTATTTTTATTTTCTCATCCAACTTTAATGATACGACAGGGCTCTGAAGTGAGAGAGCACCATGAGCATTTGAGGACAAAATTTGGGATTGCATAGAGGTGGACATAGGGGTATTCTATGCCAGTGATTCCCAAACAGGGTGCCTCCAGCTGTTGCTAAACTTCCAGCATGCCTGGACAGTCAGTGGCTGTCCGGAAATGCTGGGAGTTGTTGTTTTGCAACAGCTGGAGGCTCCATTTTGGAAACACTGCCGTACGATACGTTTTTCATTTTTATTGGGGGAGACCATGTAAGGGGTGCATATGTAGTGTTTTACCCTTTATCATGTGTTAGTGTAGTGTAGTGTAATGTTTTTAGGGTACATTCACAAAGGCGGAGGTTTACAATGAGTTTCCTGCTAGGAGTTTGCGCAGGAAATTTGAGGCAGGAAACTCTGTAAACCCCCAGGACGAAGGATATCGTCAAAACGTACATTGGGTGGCGTCACTCCTGCTGCACTAGCCACTTTATATTTAATTGAGGTTGGTATTGTATGTTGTTTATATTTATATACACTGTGTCTGTATTCTTTCACTTTGTTAAGACGCTGGTCTGTGTCATCATCTCCATATACTTACCTTGTAACTTGTACCTTATTGTGGTCACAATTGTGGCAGCAGTGATGCCTCATGTTGTCCTTGTTCCCCTGCTGTGTATGTCCCCCCCCTCCACCATTTTTTTATTTTTATTTAATAAAATTTGTATTTACATTTTACTGATAAATGACTCCATTGTCTCTTTAGTGTGCATTCTATTCAGGAGTTCATATATGAAGCCCCATATCTGCCCAGTTCACCTTGCTTTACATTGTTGCCAGCATTAGGCTACTTTATATGTTTTTTTGGTAGAACTATTTAGGCAGTGTGCTATTTGCTTTACCATTTGCTAATTAGAAAAGTTAGAAGATGACTTCAGATGTGCATGTTTCAGTATTAAGAGGTTTACCTCAGATAAACCTATGATTAGTACATCATGTTTTTATACCCTTTATTCATCTCTTTGTCAATGAAAAACAGACATTTCATGTGAATTCTGTGCAAATAAGGAACCACATCTAATCCTCTCCTGACAATAGGCACATGATTGCTAAACTACAGTATAAAGCAGAAAGTAGACCATTCAACACAGTAGTACATTGATTCCCTATGTATGATTTAACAGGAACCATATAAAATACTACCACCTGAAGATTGTAAAAACAATAAATACATAGTAAATAGTTAACTATACATTTTTCAATTGCTTTCATTAGAAGAATTTCCAGTATTTCATACTGAAAGGCCAGTCAAACAACTGTCCCCCCTGCCTGCTTGGACACATACTAATCCTGCTGTGTCCATGCATCATCACCTAAGTCATGGACACACTTCCTTGATTGACAGCTGTGAGCGCAGGGTTCATAGCAGAAGGAAGAATCCTCCCACTGTCAGCTTGTGTCCTGCTACTGTCAGTGAGGACATGCTGGGAGTTGTAGTTTTGTTAATGCTGGGGAGATGTGAGCAGACAGCATACTGAGGGAGGGGGCGGAGACCTGCACAGTGAGGCAACGCCCCCTCCAAATTAAAAGTGTAATAAAAAAATAAATAAAGATGCTAGACACACACAAATTAGATGTACATGGTCAGGAATAGGTACTGAGTGATATATTTTAAAAAAATGTTTATTTTGTTGGATCTAACGGGTATGCTTTAAGGCCAACCTTATCCACTTGAGGGCTGAATGACTCTGCAATAAAAATTTGGCAGGCAAATTTAAATATTTTCCCTTGCAGAAAATTTCTGGTAGAAAAGACTGGTGGCTTCAAAAATGTAGTTTTTTTTTTTTTTTTTTACTTATTACAAATTGACTACCTAAGGTTCCACACAAGTATAAGGGGCCATTGATAGCAGGCACATTTTAATATTCCCAATAATTGGCGTGCGCACAGGGTGTGTTGGGTGTACATTTGCACACCCTAATCACCCCAAGCAGGACACCAAAAGTACCTACGGCAGCACTGTATTTATCTATAAACCCCTGGCTCCTCCCTCTGCCACTACAGGTCTTGAGCTTCTCTTCCTCTGAGCTCCTGTACAGGGTGATGTTATTACTACACAGAAAACATTTATAGGGAGTCAGCTCACCACATATAGAGTCCAAAAGTAGCACATCAGGAAGGTACACAGGAGAGCACTAAACTTTAATAAATTAAAGTTCCCTGGAGGAATACGCCAAATGGAAAAGGATTTGCTGTAGGTAAACTAGAGGAATGGTCAGAACTTTGGAAACTAAAATTCAATGTGGATAAATGCAAGATAATGTACATTGGGAGTAAAATCCAAAGGGAAGAATGTAGAATATTTGATACAGTCCTAACCTCAGTATCTGAGAAAAGGGAGTTAGGAGTCATTATTTCAAAAGACTTCAAGGTAGACAGACAATGTCATAGGGCAGCTGGAAATGATTGGGTGTATAGGGAGAGGTATTAGTAGTAAAGAGGGAAGTGCTCAAGCCGCTGTACAAAGCACTGGTGAGACCTCACTTGGAGTATTGTGCACAGTACTGGAGACCATGGGAGTTTTATCAAAACCTGTCCAGAGGAAAAGTTGCTGAGTTGCCCATAGAAACCAATCAGATCGCTTCTTTCATTTTTCACAGGCCTTTTTAAAAATGAAAGAACTTTTACTCTGGACAGGTTTTGATAAATCTCCCCCCACATCTCTAGAAGGATAGAGATACATTGAAGAGAGCTCTTATTAAAAAAAAAATTGCCACTTTTCATACTGTATGGCAGACAAAGTCTGGGTCAAATCTTGGTCTGGGTCAAATCCCACTATGGAATTTTGGAGCAGAGAAATGCTGCACTTAAATACCAGTGTACCAGCTTCCCATTGTTCTTAAATTCTGGACTCATGTTCATTATTTTGGCGGAATTCCGTGTGGACCACATTGCCGTCAATGATGATGGTATGTGTCCATGTGGTTCTAATGCCAAAGGATTTCTTCTTGGAGCAGAAATTCCTTAATGTGAATGTCCCCTAAAAATCTTCTTAAAGGGAAGGTATTTTGTATGTCTAAACTTTTGAAGTTTCCACAGATCCATACCCAGTTGAATAAAGCTTTTACTGCTCTATGTATGTTTTTAAGGCAATAACAGATGCATGATAGTTTCGCAGGTTTAAAGATTTTGCCTTTGCACATGATCCCTTGTAATGCCAATTAATATTGAGAGAATGAATCACCTGACTATTGGAGGATTAAAACCGAAAGGAGCCATACAATTTTTAGAACAAGCCTACTCTAGTATGTTGCAGAATTTTAGTACAGAAAAATAGAGATGGCATCTCAACTAGATTACTTACATATTTAAGTTAACTGATAAGATATCTTGTTTGGGCAAAGTATGATCATATAAGTCATCATATATTCTTTTCAGGATGACAGACACATATAATGATGTTGATAAAGTAATACACCCATTAGGCTATCATGCTAAGATCTCAAAGTGCAGTCACCAGTCTTTGTAATTGCATTTTGACCACAGAGGTAGAGTTGGAAAAAAACACTAACAGTCCCTGAATCTGGATGATTAATGTATAAGCATCTAAAATATCATCATTTAAGCATGATAAGCAGTTAAGGCTGCAGGTTTATTCATCTGTCTAATGTAACATCTGAGAGAGGCATTTTCTTGTTAGTTCATGCTAAGACGTCTTTCTTTTACACATAAAGCATTTTGGAAACATGATCTATAACCAAGTGTTAATAGAGCCATTTTTCATTTATCAAGTCTTAGACAAACAATGGAAAAACCTGAGCTGAGCTGGTGTTAAATAAACAGTGATTCAAAAACTTGAAGAAAGAAACCATTTTGATAGAGAAAATAAAATGTAGACGATCGAAATAAAAAGGGAAAAAAATATAAATAAACAAAGCATGAAGAAATCTTAACAGAAAAATACCATGAACAGAAAGATATTTTGACAGATTTGTATATCAGTATTTGAGTTTTCTTACTTTTTTTTTTAATAAGGGTTTTAAAGGGGTACTCCCCCCCTAGACATCTTATCCCCTATCCAAAGGATAAGGGATAAGATGTCTGATCGCGGGGGTCCTGCAGCTGGGGACCCCCCGCAATATAGCATGCGGCACCCACCTGTTTCTTGTCCGGAAGTGCTGGAGGGTCTGGGTCCCGACCACGGGAATGGAAGTCCGTGATGTCACGACTCCGCCCCCGTGTGACGTCACGCCCCATCCTCTCAATGCAAGCCTATGGGAGGGGGAGGGACCCCCGCGATCAGACATCTTATCCTCTATCCTTTGGATAGTACTCTGTCCCCTTGCTGTCAGTGTTCCCCAGGGATCGGTCCTGGGTCCTCTACTCTTTTCACTCTACACATCCTCATTGGAAAAACAATCAGTAGATTTGGTTTCCAGTACCACCTCTATGCTGATGACACCCAACTCTATACCTCCTCCACCAACATCACCCCTGCACTGCTACAGAATACCAGTGACTGTCTCTCTGCTGTCTCAGACATCATGTCCTCTTTATATCTGAAACTAAATCTTTCTAAAACAGAACTTCTTGTCTTTTCTCCATCAACTCATACTGTACCTAACCCTGACATTTCCATCTCGGTATGTGGTACTACCATAACTCCCGGGCAGCAGGTTTGCTGTCTTGGAGCTATACTTGACTCTGATCTGTCTTTCACTCCCCATATTCAGTGTCTTTCACGTTCTTGTCACCTGCATCTCAAAAACATTTCAAGAATCCACCCGTTTCTCACTACTGAAACTGCTAAAACTCTCATTATTGCTTTGATTCACTCCCGCCTCGACTACTGTAACTCTTTACTAATAGGCCTTCCTTTCTCCAAACTCTCTCCTCTCCAGTCCATCCTTAATGCCGCAGACAGACTCATCTTCCTCTCCAGCCGCTACACCGATGCCTCCTCCCTGTGCCAGTCACTACACTGGTTACCAATTCAGTCCAGAATACAGTACAAAATCCTCTGTCTCACACACAAAGCTCTCCACAATGCTGCACCTCCCTACATCTCCTCTCTCATCTCTGTCTACCATCCTACACGTTCTCTCCGATCTGCTAATGACCTCACACTAACATCTTCTATAATCCGAACTTCTCACTCCCGTCTCCAAGACTTCACTCGTGCTGCACCGGTTCTCTGGAATACTATCCCTCAATCCCTCAGACTCAACAACAACATCCATAGTTTCAAACGTGGCCTTAAAACACATCTCTTCAGACAGGCCTATAACAGTCTCTAATTGGCCTCAACATATCCCCAACATATCCTCAACATATCCCCAACATATCCCCAACATATCCTCAACATATCCTCAACATATCCTCAACATATACCCAACATATCCCCAACATATCCCCCAACATATCCTCAATATATCCCCACACCTCTTGTTTGAATAGTTATCGTGTAATTTTATGTCTGATACTTGTCTTTGTTTGTAACCCATAATTGCAAGCGCTGCGGAATCTGTAGGCGCTATATAAATAAAATAAATAAATAAATAGGGGATAAGATGTCTAGGGGTGGAGTACCCCTTTAAGCCTCATTTTCTTAAGTCAGAAAAAACTAATATCTTATACTTGCCAAAATATCAATGGGTAAAGTAATTCCTGGCTGGTTTTCCCAAAATTCAGCTCCTGCATTCCAAATATTCAGACACAATAGACCTCATGTATCTTGGAGTCACCCATGGCAAAAAAACTCATTGGGGGAGATTTATGAAAACCAGTTGCCTATAGGAACCAATCAGATTGCTTCTTTTATTTTTCAAAGGCCTTGTTAAAAATAAAAGAAGAAATTTGATTAGTTGCTATGGGCAACTGGTCAACTTTTCCTCTCCACAGGATATGATAAATCTCACTCATTGGGAGGCATTTATAAAAGCATTTACCCATTTTTTCTTTGAAAAAGTCGCAACTGTGACAAAGCAATTTTCTGTGTGACAATCATCCCTAAGAGCGAGAAAAGCAAGAAAATTGATTTTGGCTTATGTAAGCAAGTTTTAGAAATTGACTTGCAGTAGTAAGAGATTTATAAAATTTGACTGCCTCTAAAAAGTCGCAATAGAGGAAAACTTAAAGCTTAAATTTACTCCAGCACATTCCTGGCTTACTAAAATGCCTTACATCCTCTAAAATGAATTGTCCTCTTTTATCAAAGGTATTTTTATTTTTTTTATGAGTGTGTTATAACTACATTATTAATGTTTTATGCTTACTTTTTTGCACTGTGTGATTTTTTTTGAGAGTTTTTTCCCTTTATTCTTTGGACACTGATTGCCATAATCAACCTCTTCTACTCAGGCTAATTCCAATCTTTGCTTGTCAAAACATAATTTAAACTTCTATTTTAAAAATAAAAAGAATAATGACAAAAAAAAGCACATGGTAACTTTTTTATTCACTTAAAACTCAAAATATCTTTGCCAAATTTATTGGGTGAGTTATTGGAATAGAGTCTCCTACAGGTTGGGTTGTTGCAATGGCGGACAACATACTTTGTAATATTTCTTCCGCGGCACTAGGCTGGGAAATGTGTTTGGATTTGGACCTCTTCTCATCACCTACTTGTGCCATCACAACGGGTTAGGCAACGCTAGATGATTTAGAGCCCGAGAAACAAGTGAGGACAGCAAAGAACGGGAACAGCAGAGCAATCTCTGGCGCTTACCTCACAGCTTTTGCTTACGTGGAGGGATTTTCCCACTTTTGCTTACGTGTGACAAATTTATTAAGGCCACGCAACAGAATAATACATTTGTCGAACGTAAGCAAAACAGTAGTTGAAAAAAAAATTACTAAAAAATAGATCACAAAAGCAATGTTTCATAAATGTCCCCCATTGTCCTTCTGACAACACCGAGCACAGTGACATAACTGTCTAACCCTTGGCCTCGTTTCCATTAACAACCAATGAAATCTCAGTTTCCATTTCTTAATATGTGGTAGGTAAAATAATAGCTGAGCTCTGATTTGCTTCTATGGACAACAAGGACAGTTTTTTTACTCTGATAATTTAATCTTATGGTTGTTGGAAAACATTCAGCTCTCTAAAGCAGTCTGAACCTTTCATTGCTGAGGATTTGCCACAGTATTATGTTGCCTCATGTTCATTAAATCTTGTAAAAGGGTATAGTATAATATAAAATATGGTGTAAATGGGTATTTTGCAAAACTATTGGGGGATTTATCAAAACCTATACAGAGAAAAAGTGTCGTCCAGAGCAACCAATCAGATTGCTTCTTTAATAAAAAAAAAAAAACATCTCTAAAAAATAAAGTAGCATTCTGATTGCTGCTATGGGCAACTCGTTATATTTCCATCTGCACACAGTTTTGATAAATCTCCCCATATGTATCTATTGAAAACTGCTCAAGGGGGAAAAAAAGAGAAACATGTGCTTTCCTGCTACCAATCCATGCCTGCCCGTGCTGTTCACAATGTGACCATCCCAACTCTCTGTGCTACCTTTTCTCCTTCCTGACACAATTTTATCTAGTACAAAAAAATCACTATGTTTTTATCAGAGGTTAATATAGACTTTAGTCTAATTTAGTCTAATAATATCATAACATGCATCATGAGAGGCATAGATGCTTATAAGAAGATCATAGTTTTGCCTTTGTAAAATCACTTGTTGCTGAAAAGACCCAGTGGTTTAGCTTTTCAAGCAATGCCCGTATGAAAACTATATCTGAAAATGACCTCTCCTCCAGATGAAGAAAAAGTATCCCATACTGGCCAAGTCCACGTGTCTTCTACAGATAGGAGTCTCTTCCTTTTGAAGGAGAATCTTGTTAACCTTATTTACATTCTATAAAATAGTAACAAATAACAAAACTTTTTATAGTCTTATAGTTTGATATAACGTCATTAATGGATTAAAAGACATGAATTTAAAAAAAACATAATTGTGTATTGAAATTCTTAATTTATTAGAAGCCACAAAACCAAGTAATGAAAATCATCTACTGTCTTCTCACACTTACATGCTTGGATCCCCTACATATGGTAAAGATTTAATGTAGCACAATCCTATGAATAGAAACGATGTCTTGTCTTTTAGGCTGTGGCCCACTCCAGTTCTCAGGTCAAGTCAACAGACTGGCAGCTGGAGCTCAGAGAAACATCCATCATCTGCTTCTCCTGCAGCCTTTGTACTTGTTCAATCTTACTAGTGCAGTTAGAAATGTATATAGAGAAGGATTATATCCTCTCAAGAATGCTGTATTTTTAGTGTTCTGCCAAAGCACTTCACCCTGGCTGCAGGGTTGACAATAGTAAAAACTCATGAGCATTCTAAAAAATAGGTGTGGGGGGGGGGAGATAATTTTTGTTTGCTTAGGTAGTTAAAAGAATTGTTTTGGGGAAAAAAAAAAAAAAAAAAAAAAAAAAAAAAAAAAAATATATATATATATATATATATATATATATATATATATACATACTGTATTTTTCGCCCTATAGGACGCACCGGCGTATAAGACGCACCCAATTTATAGGTGCAAAATCAAAAAAAATAAAGATTTTGAACCCAATAGTGGTCTTCAACCTGCGGACCTCCAGAAGTTGCAAAACTACAACTCCCAGTATGCCCGGACAGCTGTTGGCTGTCCGGGCATGCTGGGAGTTGTAGTTTTGCAACATCTGGAGGTCCGCAAGTTGAAGACCACTGGTATAGGAGGTAATACGCTCGTGTCCCCGCCGCTCCGGGTCGTCACCGCTGCCCTGGATGTCGCTCCATCGCTGTCGCCGTGTCCCCGTCGCTCCGGAACATCTCTGCTGCTGGCCGGGTATCCTCGCCCTACGTTGCCGCCATCACGTCGTTACGCACGCCGACGCACGTACGCGACGAAGTGATGACGAGGAAGGAGAGCGCCGGCCATACAGGGGATCCCGGCACGGAGCAGACACCGAGGAGGCAGGTAAGGTCCCTCCCGGTGTCCTGTAAGCACTAACCCGGCTATTTAGTCGGGCTTTTCAGGACCGCCGCGGTGAAATCGCGGCGGTCCCGAACAGCCCGACTGAACAGCCGGGTTAGTGTTATTTTCGCTTCAGACGCAGCTTTGATCGCTGCATCTGAAGGGTTAATACAGGGCATCACCGCGATCGGTGATGTCCTGTATTAGCCGCGGGTCCCGGCCGTTGATGGCCATAGGGACCGCCATAATAGGAGTGTATTCGCCGTATAGGGGTGTACCGTATTTTTCACCCTATAAGAAAAATACGGTACACACAATTATATATATATATATATATATATATATATATATATATATATACACATACGATTATTAATGTTGCATCTCAGGGTAAATTGTCCATAGCTAAGCTTCTTTATATCATTAGAAGGGCAAGTAGAGACCTATGAAATTGTGCAATTAAAACAAACATATTATTTTAAAATGTATACATTAGAAGTGCAGCCATATGAAATTGTTATTGTAATGTATCCGGTCATGTAAAAGATTACAACAACAATTATAATTATCTGTATATTTTACTAAATGGTGTGTTATTCTTTCTATGGACTTTTTAATTTGAATAAAACTCCTTGTGATTTTCTGTTATGACCTTGTAATTGCTAGACAAAACATAGAAGCAACACATTTAAAGGTACATGTAAATGTATAGAATTATCCCTCATGAAGGTACAAAATAGTTTGTAAATATAGTGGTTAATAACATTGTTTTGTAATAATTAAATGACATGTTATTTTAAGAGAATGTATGGTTCATGTTATAAAGTTCAATGTAGAAGCCAAAAAAGCGAATTTTTTATATTTTTTTTATGTTAACATTATTTATTTATAAAAACTTTCTTGACTGCCATATAGGAGACCCTCGCATCCTTCCTGTATTGTCTGTACAGGCATCGCAACAGAAAGTGTGTGCTTTAGGGCAACTGCAAGGTATGGAAATTAATATCTGAAATAAATTCATTAAAGCGTTACTGTTATTTTAAAACCTTTTGACATGTCATAGATGTAAGAAGGTTTTCCAAAAAGACTGTGTAGCCTGTCATCTGCAGCGAGGATAGAGATGAAGAGAGAGAAGTACTGAGCTGAGCTCTTCTGCCCACTCCTACTAGCAGTTGGTGGGGGTCTCGGCATCCAGACCCTGACCAACGCCAAACTAGTTGCTCTCCCTCCCTGCACAGGATCTGTGTCTCTTTTTTTCACAAGCATGAAGAAACAATAAAAAGTTATACTACTGATTTGGTGCAGTTGGAGCAGTACCGGACTGATACCTAGTAATTGCTTATTTCATGGACTTATGTGATAAAAGGACATTGTAGAGGTTGTAGAGTAGAAAGTAAACATTTTCTGTAATAAATACATCTGAAGAAAGTTTTTTTTGTTTCCCAACAAGTACAAAATAATAATAAAACAAATATGCTTTTGAAAGTTGTCTGTAGCATTTACATTTTTGTTCTCTGCAGCCTAAGGCTTAGTTTATGTTAAAAACAGTGGGGGAGATTTATCAAGACCTGTGCATGGGAAAAGTGGAGCAGTTTTCCCACAGCAATCAACCAGTTTGGCTTTTAAAAAAATTAAGAAGCAATCTGGTTGCCATGGGTAAATATTCCACTTTTTCTCTACACAGGTTTTGAGAAATATCCCCCACTGTCTGGTACACAATCTAACTATGGAACATGAAGGTCATAAAAATGGGTCTCCTAGCCATTACTCCTATTGAGACAGTAAGGCAGTCTTGACCTTCGACCCTGAACTTTTAAGGGATCATGTTACCTCAAGTACTGTCCCCTTCTCAGGTTCACCCCAGAGAAAGTTGACAAAAGTACAGATCCTTATACTGAGGCTAGTTATGCTACCTAGGGTGAACTTGAAAGGGTACTCGGCCCCTAGACATGTTATCCCCTATCCAAAGGATAGGGGATAATATGTCTGACCTCCAGGCCGGTGCTGTGGCATTATGGATGGCTAGTACACATCTTGGTGGAGAGTATCAATCTTATATTGTAACTGTCTAAGTTTAAAGGGCGGCATATTCTTTTAACAATTGTTAACAGCTATCTTGCCCAACCTCCCCATACACATGAGCATCTCTCCCAACCTCCCCATACACATGAACACGTTCATGTTTCTGCCAGACAGCTTTGACTGCAGGTTATCTTTTCCTGAACAATAGTGCAGATCTCTTAATATCCAATACACCTGACCCTTTTCTCCCCCAATATCCCCTGTCAGGGGAGATTTGTGTGGCTGATAAACAGACTTTAGACTGTCTGCAAAATCCGTCAAAATCGGAGGGTTCAGCCAACTTTAGTCTAAGGAGTATAGGCACCTTGATTTTTTTTTTATTGGTTTAAAAGCTGCACCATGCACTCAACAATGGTACTGTAATGTAGTTTACAAACTATTCGCACAACCTAGAAAACTTATTGGAGTTAACTATGAGGATGATGCTACACTGAAGCCATATTACTCCAGTGACAGCCCACACAATTTCACAATGGGCTTACCCCAATGGTTACACCCTAACAACCCAGATCACTATTGATCATTAGTTAGCTCCCTGTTTTCTTCAGACATATGTGACAAGGCAGCAGCTTGGAATTCAAGTCAAGGTAGAGAATTAGAGATGAGCGAACTTTTCACAAATTCGATTCGGCCGATTCGCCAAATTTTCAGAAAAAGTTTGTTTTGATCCAAATTTTTTTGCGGCGAATCTATATTAAAAAAAGGCCATTTCTAGCCTACATACAGCCTCTATAGGGGTATAGAACACTTTGCTGTGTTCTAAAATGCATATGGAGTGTGCTGGGGTAGTGAAATAATACTGTTATTCAGAATAACATGCAGATTACCGGCATTGCTTTTAGAATCACTGCCGCACAGCAGCACAATGACAGAGCCTGGTGGTGGCATCAATGTCAGGAGACCATATAGTGACTGAATGACATAGCGTGGAGGTGTTGGCAGCATGAGGAGACCATATAGTGGCTGAATGGCACAGCGCGGAGGTGTTGGCAGCATGAGGACACCATATAGTGGCTGAATGACAGCTTGGATGAGGCTGAAGCATGAAGACCCCATATAGTGGCTGAATGACACAGCGTGAGGTGTTGGCAGCATGAGGAGACCATATAGTGGCTGAATGACACAGCGTGGAGGTGTTGGCAGCATGAGGAGACCATATAGTGGATGAATGGCAAAGCCCGGAGTTGCCAGCAGCATGAGTAGGCACTAGGCCTTCACAATCCCTAAGATTAAAAGATGAATTAAGAAATGTAAACCGAAGATTTTGGATAGCGGGTGCTACTTATGATAAAATTTGAATTTCCCAGACCCAGGCCCAGCAGCGGCATTAATAAACCATATATTGCCTGAATGACACAGGCTGGAGTTGGCTGATGCATGAGTACACATCAGGGCTTCACAATCCCTAAGAAAAAACACAACAATTTTAGAAATTTTTGAAGAAGATTTTGGATAGCGGGTGCTACCTATGAGAAAATTTAAAATTCCCAGACCCAGGCCCAGCAGCGGCATCTATAAGCCATATATTGCCTGAATGAAATAGCCTGGAGTTGGCTGATGCACGAGTACACAGAAGGGCTTCACAATCCCCCCTTAAAAACACCACAATTTTAGAAATTTTTGAAAAGGATTTTGGATAGTGGGTGCTACCTATGAGAAAATTTTAAATTCCCAGACCCAGGCCCCCCAGCGGCATCAGTATACCATATATTGCCGTAATGACACAGCCTGGAGTTGGCTGATGCATGAGGAGACCATTGAAATGTCTGATTTTTTTTATTTGAAATTTAAATCAAACTTTGAGGGGCCTGGACCCCATTGTGTGGGTACGAAGGACCAAATCCAACAAGCCCCCACAGCAGCATCAGTAAACCATATATTGCCTAAATGACACAGCCTGGAGTTGGCTGATGCACGAGTACACAGCAGGGCTTCACATTCCCCCCTAAAAAACACCACAATTTTAGATTTTTTAAAAAGATTTTGGATAGCGGGTACTACCTATGAGAAAATTTGAATTTCCCAGACCCAGGCCCCACAGTGGCATCAGTTAACCATATATTGCCTGAATGACACAGCCTGGAGTTGGCTAATGCATGAGGAGACCATTGAAATGTCTGATTTTTTATTTAAAATTTAAATCAAAATTTGAGGGGCCTGGACCCCATCGTGTGGGTACGAAGGACCAAATCCAACAAGCACCCAGAGCAACATCAGTAAACCATATATTGCCTGAATGACACAGCCTGGAGTTGGCTGATGCACGAGTACACATCAGGGCTTCACAATCCCCCCCAAAAAACACCACAATTTTTGAAATTATTGAAAAAGATTTTGGATAGCGGGTGCTACCTATGAGAAAATTTGAAATTCCCAGACCCAGGCCAAGCAGTGCCATCATTTTTTGATTTGAAATTTAAAACACGGACCCCAGCGTGTGGGTACGAAGGACCAAATCCAACAAGCCCCCACAGGGCTCAAGTGGCCGTGAGATGTAGGTGCAACGTCTCCATTGCCCTGACCGGCCATTGTTTCCAAGACTTTTCGCCTAGGCAAACCATGTGAAGAACAGTGTGACTCCGCCGTGCCCTGCACACGTGGTATGCTGAAGGGCCACTGAGACTTGTCCAGGCAGTGAAGGCTTAAGACACAGTGGAGGATGTGGAGGCAGAGTAGCACACTGTCACAGGACCAACGGGCTGACAGAGTGTAGCAGGAAGCAGCATGGAGTACACAGCAGGGCTTCACAATCCCCCCAAAAAACTCAATTGTAGAAATTTATGAAAAAGACTTTTGGATAACGGGTGCTACCTATGAGAGAATTTGAAATTCCCAGACCCAGGCCCAGCAGCGGCATCAGTAAACCATATATTGCCTGAATGACACAGTCTGGAGTTGGCTGATGCCTGAGTACACACCAGGGCTTCACAAACCCACCAAAAAAACACAACAATTGTAGAAATTTATGAAGAAGACTTTTGGATAGCGGGTGCTACCTATGAGAAAATTTGAAATTCCCAGACCCAGGCCCAGCAGCGCCATTAGTAAACCATATATTGCCTGAATGACACAGCCTGGAGTTGGCTGATGCATGAGTACGCACCAAAGCTTCACAATCCCTAATAAAAAAGACAAACATTTTGATGAAAAATTTTGACGAAAATTTAGGACAGCGGGTGCTCTCTATATATTACCTGAATGACGCAGCCTGGAGTTGGCTGCAGCATGAGAAGACCATAGAAATGTCTGATTTTTTATTTGGAAATTTAAATCAAAATTTGTGTCCCTGACCCCGCCGTGTGGGTACAAAGGACCTAATCTCACAAGCACCCACAGGGCTCATGTGGCCGTAAGATGTAGGCGCAATGTCTCCATAGCCCTGACCGGCCATTTTTTGTTTTTGTACCTTTGTTTAAGAACAAGCGCATATCCTAGAGTCCATAAAACTCTATAATGCAGGACGGTGGACCACCAAAAGACATTCTTCTCTAAAATAATTTTTTTTATGAAATAAAGAAGCAGAGTTCATCCCTCTCCGTATTATTTTTGAAAATTTTAATTAAAGAATCACACGCAACAAGTGTTCAATAGTGTAATGGTTATTATTCTGGAAAATTCAAGTTTATCACAAAAAAACACAACCCAAGTGTGTTTAATAGCCCCATACATTGCACCATAAATGTTGAAATTTTAATTAAGCATGTATGTATGTATTTCAAAAATCCTAAATTTAAAGGCCCAAGCCCAGAAGCATCATGAAGTCAAGTAGTTCCTGAAAGACACAGGAGCAGTCAGGAGTAGGCATCAGCAGTACCCAAGAGGCTTTCATAACCCCTTACATTGCACGATCAATCATGAGATCGAGCAATAACAGGTGTGTTATGCCCTCAGATGTCCGGGGCTGCACATGCACTACACTGAATGGACCAGTGTGTATCTATCCTTCACCGACAGGTGCGGGTAACCCGCTGAACCCCGTTCGTGATAGGGATCAGGGATTTCAATTATTTGCCAGGAAAGAAGAATTCCAACTAAGTGCGGGTCATAAGCTCAGGTTCATTAAGTCCCTGCCCTTTGTACACACTGCATGTCTCTACTACTGATTGGATGGTTTAGTGAGGTCCTCAGATCGGCCCCGGCGGGGTAGGAGAAGGCCCTGGCAGAGCGCCGAGAACTTAAAGATCATTGTTGAAATATGCATTAAGCATGTATTAGCTACTGCTAAACTTCCAAAAAATTAAAGGCCCAAGGCCAGAAGCATCAGTGAAACAAGAAGTTCCTGAAAGACACAGGATGAGTCAGGAGCAGGTATTCGCTGTACCCAAGAGGGTTTCATAGCCCCTTACATAACGTCTTACATAACGTCTTACATTTAAAGATCAATGTTGACATTTGCATTAAGCATATATTTAGCAACTGCTAAACTTCCAAAAATTAAAGGCCCAAGGCCCGAGGCATCAGGGAGGCAAGTAGTTCCTGAAAGACACAGAATGAGTCAGGAGCAGTCAGGAGCAGTACCCAAGAGGGTTTCATAACCCCTTACATTTAAAGATCAACCATTTAAAAGATCAACCATTTGCATTAAGCATATATTTAGCAACTGCTAAACAACTGCTAAACATCCAAAAATTTAAGGCCCAAGGCCCAAGGCATCAGGGAGGCAAGTAGTTCCTGAAAGACACAGGATGAGTCAGGAGCAGTCATTCGCAGTACCCAAGAGGGTTTCATAGCCCCTTACATTTAAAGATCAAATTTGAAATTTGCATTAAGCATGTATTTAGCTACTGCTAAACATCGAAAACTTAAAAGCCCAAGGCCCGAGGCATCAGGGAGGCAAGTAGTTCCTGAAAGACATAGGATGAGCCAGGAGCAGTCATTCGCAGTACCCAAGAGAGTTTCATAACCCCTTTAAAGATAAATGTTGAAATTTGCATTAAGCATGTATTTAGCTACTGCTAAACATCCAAAAATTAAAGGCCCAAGGCCAGAAGCACCCATGAGGCAAGTAGTTCCAGATAGACACAGGATGAGTTAGGAGCAGGCATTTGCAGTACCCAAGAGGGTTTCATAACCCCTTACATTTAAAGATCAATGTTGACATTTGCATTAAGCATATATTTAGCAACTGCTAAACTTCCAAAAATTAAAGGCCCAAGGCCCGAGGCATCAGGGAGGCAAGTAGTTCCTGAAAGACACAGAATGAGTCAGGAGCAGTCAGGAGCAGTACCCAAGAGGGTTTCATAACCCCTTACATTTAAAGATCAACCATTTAAAAGATCAACCATTTGCATTAAGCATATATTTAGCAACTGCTAAACAACTGCTAAACATCCAAAAATTTAAGGCCCAAGGCCCAAGGCATCAGGGAGGCAAGTAGTTCCTGAAAGACACAGGATGAGTCAGGAGCAGTCATTCGCAGTACCCAAGAGGGTTTCATAGCCCCTTACATTTAAAGATCAAATTTGAAATTTGCATTAAGCATGTATTTAGCTACTGCTAAACATCGAAAACTTAAAAGCCCAAGGCCCGAGGCATCAGGGAGGCAAGTAGTTCCTGAAAGACATAGGATGAGCCAGGAGCAGTCATTCGCAGTACCCAAGAGAGTTTCATAACCCCTTTAAAGATAAATGTTGAAATTTGCATTAAGCATGTATTTAGCTACTGCTAAACATCCAAAAATTAAAGGCCCAAGGCCAGAAGCACCCATGAGGCAAGTAGTTCCAGATAGACACAGGATGAGTTAGGAGCAGGCATTTGCAGTACCCAAGAGGGTTTCATAACCCCTTACATTTAAAGATCAATGTTGACATTTGCATTAAGCATATATTTAGCTACTGCTAAACATCCAAAAATTAAAGGCCCAAGGCCAGAAGCACCCGTGAGGCAAGTAGTTCCTGAAAGACACAGGATGAGCCAGGAGCATGCATTCGCAGTACCCAAGGGGGTTTCATAACCTCTTACATTTAAAGATCAATGTTGATATTAGCATTAAGCATGTATTTAGCTACTGCTAAACTTCCAAAAATTAAAGGCCCAACGCCAGAAGCATCAGTGAGGCAAGTAGTTCCTGAAGGACACAGGATGAGCCAGGAGAAGGCAATCACAGTACCAAAGTGGGTTTCATAACCCTAATTGATAACCCAAGAGGGTTTCATAACCAACCATAACTGGGAAGCGTTGGTGTAGCAGCATGGTCAATCTACTCTGAGGCATCTGGCATTGGTGGCTGGAAATCCTGGCTGATCCATCCCTGATTCATCTTGACAAACATCAGTCTCTCCACATTTTTAGTGGACAGACGAGTTTGCCTTGGGGTGACTATGGCCCCGGCCGAACTAAACACACGCTCTGATGGCACACTACTGGCCGGGCAGGACAGCTTTTCCAGGGCAAATTCTGCTAGTTGCAGCCATAAATCAAGTTTAGCTGCCCAGAAGTCCAGCGGATCTTCAATGGTTGTTGGTATGGTCATGTCAAGGTATGCCACACCTGCTGGGTCAGGTCCTGCTCCATGTCTACCTGCTGCTAATGAATTGCTTCACTATGCGGGTGAAGAAAGCTACTCATCAGCGACTGTACACTCAGGCTTCTGCTGATTGAGCTGTTAATGCTCCTGCCACCCCTCCCCTCCCCAGCAGCCATAGCAGTGGAAGGTGAGCGCAGAGGGCCCCCCGAGTCAGACCTGCGAGTGGATGGACCATGTTGCCGATAGGCATCGGCCAACTGACTACGTAGAATCTCTCTGTAGTAGGTCAGTTTGTCCTCCCTCTCAGTGGGTGTAAAAAAGGCCCCCATTCTGGGACGGTAGCAAGGGTCTAATAAGGTGGAGATCTAGAAGTCATCGCACTGACGGATTTTGACAATTCGGGGGTCACTACGCAAGCAACTGAGCATGCATCGTGCCATTTGCACCAGTGACTCGGAGGGACTACCTGCCTCCATCTCCACTGCATACTGCCACGGTGTGTCTGGGTCCTCTGACTGGCCTTCCTCATAACCCTCCAGCTCCTCTGGCTGCTCCTGCTCCTCCTCTCCGATGACTAGAAATACCGGCCATCTCATCCAACCTAAACTGTGCTCCGCTCTGCCCCTCATCATCCTCCTCCTCCAGTTCAGCCCCCACAGGGCTCATGTAGTCTTGAGATGTAGGCACAACGTCTCCATTGCCGTGACCAGCCATGGTTTCAATCATTTGTTGTAGGAAATGTAGGAGTGGAATTACGTCATTCGTGGCGTAATCCAGGCGATTTCCAAATAATGTGGCTTCCTCAAAGGGGCTCAGCAAACTGCAGGTGTCATGTATGAGCTGCCACTGGTTCACATTAAAGTTACACAGGGGAGTACTCCTATCTGCTTGGATCATCAAGAAATCGGTGATGGCTCTTCTTTGTTCGTATGGTCTGTCCAACATATGGAGGGTGGAATTCCAACGTGTGGCAACATCACAAATAAGACTATGTTGTGGGATACCGTTCTGACGCTGCAGCTCAAGGAAGGTGTGCTTGGCGGTGTACGAGTGACTGAAGTGCATGCACAGTTTCCTTGCCATTTTCAGGATGTTTTGCAAATAGGATGAAGACTTGAGGAAGTGCTTGACAACCAGATTCAACACGTGTGCCATGCAGGGCGCATGTTTCACACTTCCTTGTCGCAGCATGGTCACGATGTTCTTCCCGTTGTCGTTCACCATGGTTCCCATTTCCAGATTTCTTGGAGTGAGCCGTACTCGGATTTCTTTACGAATGAACTTTAGCAGTTCCTCCCCTGTGTGACTCCGTTCGCCAAGGCAAACCATGTGAAGAACAGCTTGACACCACTGTGCCCTACACACATGGTACGATGAAGGGCCACCGAGATTTGGACGTGCAGTGGAGGCCGAGGACACGGTGGAGGATGAGGAGGCGGCGGCGCACACTGTAACAGGACCAACTGCCTGAGAGCAAGAGCGTGGAGGAGGAAGCGGTGTGACCTGTCCAATTTGCTGTTGTGGCTGTGCAGGAACCACATTTACCCAGTGAGCCGTAAAAGACAAGTATTGTCCCTGCCCATACTTACAGCTCCATACGTCGGCGCTGCCGTGCACTTTTGAACACATCGACAGGCTCAAGGACTGGCCCCCCTTCTCTTGTACAAACGTATGCAGGGCTGGTACTGCCTTCTTCGCAAAGAAATGACCGCTTGGGACTCTCCACCTCGGCTCGGCACAAGCCATCAATTCTCTGAAAGGTGCAGAGTCCACCATTTGAAAAGGAAGGGACTGCAGCACCAGCATCTTGGACAGGAGCACAATCAACTTCTGTGCTGTTGGATGAGTGGGCGCATACTGTTGTCTCTTGGACATGGCTTCGCCAATGGATTGTTGGCGGAATGGCTGACTAAAAGCGGGAGAAGCAGGAGCGACAGAAGGAGGGTTTGACACACAGCTCCCTTCGGCTGAGGTGGTGGAGCCTTGGCTGGCTGAAGGAGGGAGCGGAAAGCGACTGGGTGATGCAGCAGGCTGGACCACTACATCAGAGCCACGGTTCTCCCAGGCCGCTTTATGGTGGCGAAGCATGTGTTGGCGCAGGGCCGTGGTGCCGACATTGGGACCCTGGTCACGTTTCACCTTCTGCCGATAGATCTTGCATGTGGCTACGTGAACCTCCTCCGGATGCCTAATGAAAAACTGACACGCCGCCGAGTAGCTGATTTTCCCACCCGCAGTCCGCACTAATTAACTGCTACTGGCGCCGTCTCCAGGAACCCCTGTTCCACTACCTCTTGGAAAGGTAGGCTGCCGCGAAGCAGGTGGTCTCCCCCAGGCACGTTTGGCTCCTGCATTTCCACTCCTGCCACCACGCTGACTGCCAACCGTGCTACCTTCTTACTGCCTCAAGGGCAACCTGCAACTCTCTTCTCCTGATGATGATGAAGCCCCTTCTGCACCCGGCTCCCAATTGCAATCGGCTTCATCATCATCAACAAGTGGGTGCACGTCACTGATGTCCTCCTCAGGTTCCCCAACAGTGTCTGCTTCAGGACCCTGAACCCTTGCAACACCGCCTCCCATGTCACTCATCACTACTTGGCCGCCTAGCGGAGCAAGCGGCGCATGTCTCCTCCCCTTCTTGGCGGTCCAGTAGCTGCTGACGGTCCTCTATTAGATCGTCCTCAGTAAATAGTGGAGCTGAACCCACAGCATAAGATACTTCTCTAGGAGAGGGAACAGCATAGGACAAAGGCAATGGGACAGGGACTGCTCCCGGGCCATGCCAACTGAGGGTTGTGTCTGAGGAACCCACCGACTGTTGACTGGGGGTGTCAGATGTCACTTGTGATGATGTGGATGAGCGTGTTAACCAATCGACAAAGGCAGATGGGTTTCTGGTCGAGATACGACCGCTGGCTGATAATGGGAGCTCCGGCCTCTCGCTGCGACTCCTGCTGCCACTCGCCCCTAGTCTGCTGAAAACTATGCCTGAAGTATTTAGGCCTCTGCCACTCTCTGCCTGACATACTTAGTGCGTTTTTGAGGGTATGCTACACTACTCTTTTAACAGTATTTGTCTAGAACAGCAGCAGGTGATTACTTATGGCTGCCTTTCACAATATGTAGGCCCTTTACAGATTAACAGGTACAAGATGGTACACTACTTGGATGTACGTATGTGGTATGCACTGATGAGGTCAATAATATTCGCAACTATACGCAGAAAAAACTCAGTTTTTTTTTTAATACACCAGCAGGTGAATAGTGACAGTATGGAGCACCTTGACAGATTAACAGGTACTAAATGGTACAATACTTGGATGTACCACCTATGCGGTATGCACTGATGAGGGCAGTAATATGTGCAACTATACGCAAAAAAAACTCTGTATTTTTTAAAAACACCAGCCCGTGAATACTATTGTTTGGACTTTGACAGTATGGAGCACCTTGACAGATTAACAGGTACTAAATGGTACAATACTTGGATGTACCTATGCAGTATGCAGTGATGAGGGCAGTAATATGAGCAACTATATGCAGAAAAAACTCTGTATTTTTTAAAAACACCAGCCGGTGAATACTATTATTTGGACTTTGACAATATGTAACCCCTTCACAGATTAACAGGTACTAAATAGTACAATGCTTGGATGTACCTATGCGGTATGCACTGATGAGGGCAGTAATATGCGCAACTATACGCAGAAAAAACTCGGTATTTTTTAAAAACACCAGCCCGTGAATACTATTGTTTGGACTTTAACAGTATGGAGCACCTTGACAGATTAACAGGTACTAAATGGTACAATACTTGGATGTACTTATGCGGTATGCACTGATGAGGGCGGTAATATGCGCAACTATACGCAGAAAAAACTCAGAATTTTTTTAAAACACCAGCCGGTGAATACTATTGTTTGGACTTTGACAGTATGGAGCACCTTGACAGATTAACAGGTACTAAATGTACCTATGGATGTACCTACGCGGTATGCACTGATGAGGGCAGTAATATGCGCAACTATACGCAGAAAAAACTCTGTATTTTTTTAAAACACCAGCCGGGGAATACTATTGTTTGGACTTTGACAGTATGTAGCCACTTGACAGATTAACAGGTAGAAAAACATAGAAAACATAGGACATAGAAAAACATAGAAAACATAGAAAAAACATAGAAAAACATAGAATGTGTCGGCAGATGAGAACCATTTGGCCCATCTAGTCTGCCCAATAATCTGAATACTATGAATAGTCCCTGGCCCTATCTTATATGAAGGATAGCCTTATGCTTATCCCATGCATGTTTAAACTCCTTCACTGTATTTGCAGCGACCACTTCTGCAGGAAGACTATTCCATGCATCCATTACTCTCTCAGTAAAGTAATACTTCCTGATATTACTTTTAAACCTTTGCCCCTCTAATTTAAAACTATGTCCTCTTGTGGTAGTTTTTCTTCTTTTTAATATGCTCTCCTCCTTTACCATGTTGATTCCCTTTATGTATTTAAAAGTCTCTATCTTATCCCCTCTGTCTCTTCTTTCTTCAAAGCTATACATGTTAAGGTCCTTTAACCTTTCCTGGTACGTTTTATCCTGCAATCCATGTACTAGTTTAGTAGCTCTTCTTTGAACTCTCTCTAGAGTATCTATATCCTTCTGGAGATCCGGCCTCCAGTACTGCACACAATACTCCAAGTGAGGTCTCACCAGTGTTCTGTACAGCGGCATGAGCGGCATGAGTAAAAATGGTATAATACTTGGATGTACCTATGCGGTATGCACTGATAAGGGCAATAATATGTGCAACAATACGCAGAAAAAATAAGAATTTTTTAAAAACACCAGCAGCTGATTACTTTTGGCAGGAGTCAGGACTTTCCCTGTATCTAGGCTTGTTACAGATACAGAATAGTAGACTGCTTTGATGTAGGCATGTGTTATGCACGTATGAGGGCAGACAAATGCACTACTGTCCGCTGAAAAAGAACATATTTGAGAACAGCAGCAGGACCCAACAATGCAGCACCACAATAAAAAAAAAAATACAGGGATTAAACCCTAAATTGCACTCTGTCACACAATTCTGAGCAGCAGACGACTTGTGCAGCAAATAAAAATAAACTCAATTGGGCTGAAAAATGAGGAGATAAGACGCTTCAGAAAGTTCAGGCAGCTTGGAGATCTGTATGAGGCAGCTGACAGCTATCTGCCCCTCTCTGCTGTAATGCTCAATAACGTGAATAGGAGGTTTAGCTATCAATGATCCTTCTCAGTGTGAACAGCAAATCACTCTGCACTTCTTTCTTTCCCTAATGCTGATGTGACTAGCAGTTGCAGAGTAACGCTGTGGTATGAGCTATTCACACACACGCAGTCCCGTGCTCTCTATCTGAGTGCATAGACGAAATGAAGAGAAGAAAGATGGCTGCCGATTATATAGGGCAGTGACATCACAGGAGTCAATGGATGCTGATAGGCTGCATCTCACATGTGATTCAGGGTCATCCCGCCTACCTTCATTCCCGCCGGTTTCCCGCCCTCCCATTATCCCCTGCCCCTTGTACTCACACGTGGATCTGCCATTTTAGGTCTCCAATAGCCTGGAAGGCTGTAAAATTGAGTTTAATGAAGCGATTCACACGATCGAATCGCGGCGATATTCGCATTCGTTGCAAATCGAATATTTCATAAAATTCGTAACAAATTCGGGTTTGTCAGCTTCAATTCGCTCATCTCTATAGAGAATGATGACGTCAAGAGTTCTGTGGTTTGAAATGTATAGGTACTGTCAAGTTGGACTGTGTTTTGCTTAGTAAAGAAGCAGTGACTGTGAATTTGGGACTGTTACATGGTACTGTTGTCTAAATCTGTAAGTGTTATTGGCAAGGAATGCTACAGGCATGCAACACACATTTTCTAGTAACAGCACTTTTTTGAGGCAACATCTTATGATTTGTGAGAGAAATGATATGGTGTTTTAGTTATTAATTCTATAGGTGAAGGTGAAAGAACCATTCATTTTCAAGCCTATAACTGACATTTGAAGGAAATCGAACTTTCTCACATTTCAATTCAGGCAGGTTGGCAATTTTAGTAATGTGTGATGCTTTCCAAGACTAAAAGCAACTGATATGCTCAATACACAAACAAACGGCATGAAATACTGTACAAATTATACTAAAATACCAAACATGCTAGAGCTATTTCTTCTCTATAAAATAGGTCAGTGTGACAAGTATGATGTTTTATTACCAAGGAGAAACTGAAGCTAAACATCCTTCAGATTTGGAAGCAAACTGAAAAGCCTGGCAACATCTTTGAGATTTAAAGTGCAACTCCAGTAAATTAATTTTTTTCCTTAGTGAAATGGACCCAAAGGGAGTCACTTAACATACCTTGGTCCATATGTGCCATGAAGGTTTTATTAAAGCTGTCACATGTTGCCTTATACAGATCAGCCAGGTTTTCCAAGTCATCTCAGATTGGTTGAAGACCCTAAATTATAAGCAAAATCTTAGAATTGAATTAACCACTGTCGCAAAAATTGTTTATGCAATTTCGTCTACCTCACTTAATTTAGGGTGCACTGTCAGCACTGGACAGTGGTAGAAAGATACCATCCCCACCTCCTGGTACAATGCTGACATCCCTCCTTATCCATAACCTGTCACCAGGCCCGCTCATATGACATGCTTAAAATTCACAAAATGTTGTTGTAACACCGAGCGCTCCGGGTCCCGCTGCATCCCCGGAGCGCTCGCGGTGTCTCTCTGCTTGCAGCGCTCTGGTCGGCGCCGCTGACCGTGAGCGCTACTCCACTCTCACCGGAGGGGACACGATCCGCGGGATGGGACGTGCCCACTCACGGATCGCGTCCCAGGTCTCTTACCAATCACGTCCCCCTTCACTTCCCTCCCGGCTCGTGCGGCCCCGCTCTATAGGGCGCGCGTGCACCGGCTCTATGAAATTTAAAGGGCCAGTGCACCATTAATTGGTGCCTGGCCCAATCAGTACTAAACATATAAAAACCCACTTCCCCTTCCTGTCCTTGCCGGATCTTATTGCCCTAGTGCCCTGAGAAGGCGTTTTGTGTATCCCTAGCCTGTGTATCCAGACCCTTTGCCGTTGCCCCTGACTACGAACCTTTGTCGCCTGCCTTGACCTCTTGCTACGTCCGACCTTGCCTTCGCCTTGTCCTTGTGTACTACGCCTATCTCAGCTGTTAGTGAGGTTGAGTCGCTATCAGGGGATACGACCTGGGAGTTACCGCCGCAGCAAATCCATCCTGCCTTGCGGCGGGCTCTGGTGAAAACCAGTAACTTCTTGGAACCGGTCCCCTGGTATGGCCCACGTTATCGCCTCACTAACACAGAGGATCCACTATCTGCATACCAGTCTGGTTCCTGACAGTAGATCCGGCCATGGATCCCGCTGAGGTGCCGCTGCCAAGTCTCGCTGACCTCACTACCGTGGTTGCCCAGCAGTCTCAGCAGATCGCCCAACAAGGACAACAGCTGTCGCAGTTGGCCGCCATGCTCCAGCAGCTTCTGCCTTCACAGCCTCTACCATCTCCTCTGCCAGCATCTCCTCCACTCCGAGCTGCCGCTACTTCCTCTAGAGTCCGTTTGTCTCTTCCTGAGAAATTTGATAGGGACTCTAAGATGTGCCGGGGATTCCTGTCCCAACGTTCTCTGCACCTTGAGATGATGTCGGACCAGTTCCCTACAGAACGGTCTAAGGTGACTTTTGTGGTCAGTTTACTATCTGGAAGGGCCTTGTCCTGGGCCACACCGCTTTGGGACTGCAACGATCCTGCCACTGCTTCCATCCAGTCTTTCTTCTCCGAAGTTCGCAGTATCTTCGAGGAGCTATTCTGGGCCTCCTCTGCCAAGACGGCTCTTCTGAATCTCTGAATCTCGTCCAAGGGAGCTCTTCAGTGGGTGAATACGCCACCCAGTTCCGCACCCTCGCCTCTGAGCTAGCTTGGAACAATGAGGTCCTCTGCGCGGCCTTCAAGAAAGGTTTATCCAGCCACATCAAAGATGTTCTGGCACTAGAAATTCCCGCTACCTTGCCTGAACTTATCCAGTTGGCCACCCGCATAGACATGCATTTCTCGGATAGACGCCAGGAGCTCCGCCAAGAAAAGGATCTTGTTCACACCAGGCGGTTTTCTCACTTGGCACCTCTCTTCCAGAGTCTTTTGCAACCTACTCCTTTGCCTCCCGCCGAGGAGGCTATACAAGTGGATCAGTCTCGCCTGACCCAAGAAGAGAGGACTCGCCGCAGAAATGGAAATTTGTGCCTGTACTGCGCTAGTACTGAACATTTCCTTAAGGACTCTCCTATTCTCCCTCCGCGTCAGGAAAACGCACGTATCTAGTTAACGTGGGAGAGGCGTTACTAGGTGTGAATTCATCCTCTCCACGTCTGACTATTCCTGTGCGGATTTCTCCATTCGCTAATTTCTCCTTCTCTGCGGTGGCCTTCCTGGACTCAGGATCTGCAGGAAGCTTTATTGAAGCCTCATTCATCAACAGATTCAACATTCCTGTTACCCGTCTCATCAAACCCTTCTTCATTTCTTCTGTAAACGGAGAAAAACTGGACTGCACCATGCATTACTGCACTGAACCTTTGCTCATGACCGTTGGTGTTCTCCATCAAGAAAAAATTTAATTTTTTGTTTTGCCTAGCTGTACCTCAGACATCCTTCTTGGCCTGCCCTGGCTCCAGTGTCACACTCCTACCCTCGACTGGACCACTGGGGACATTAAATCCCGGGGCTCTTCCTGCCACAAACATTGCCTCAAGTCTGTACCAACCAGCCAAGTCTCCATTGCTACTCTATTGCCTGGCCTTCCAAAGGTCTATCAGGACTTTTCGGACATCTTCTGTAAAAAGCAGGCGGAGGTCTTACCACCACATAGACCCTACGACTGCCCTATTGACTTGCTTCCTGGTACCACACCGCCCCGTGGCAGAATTTACCCTCTCTCCGCTCCTGAAACTAAGGCCATGACTGAATACATACAGGAGAATCTAAAGAAAGGTTTCCTCAGGAAGTCTTCTTCTCCAGCCGGAGCGGGGTTCTTCTTCGTTGCCAAGAAGGACGGTTCCCTCTCGTGGCCTCAATAAAATCACAGTAAAAAAACGCTACTCTCTGCTCTCATCTTGGAACTCTTAGACTGTCTGCGCGGAGCAAAATTTTTTTACTAAACTTGACTTCAGGGGCGTTTATAACCTCATCAGAATTCGAGAAGGAAATGAGTGGAAAACCGCTTTTAACACCAGAGATGGCCACTTCGAGTATCTCGTTATGTCATTTGGACTTTGCAACGCCCCTGCAGTATTTCAAGACTTTGTCAATGAAATTTTTCGGGACTTACTGTATACCTGTGTTGTTGTCTATTTAGACGACATCCTAATCTTTTCCTCCAACCTGGAGGATCACCGGCTCCAAGTCCGTCAAGTGCTCCAGCGTCTCCGTGTAAATCATCTTTACACCAAGTTTGAAAAATGCCTTTTTGAACGCAGCTGTCTGCCTTTCTTGGGGTACCTGGTCTCTGGACAAGGTCTTCAAATGGATCCTGACAAGCTCTCCGCAGTCTTGGATTGGCCACGCCCCTCTATCCAGTGCTTCCTCGGATTCGCCAACTATTATCGTCATTTTATTCCCCACTTCTCCACCATCGTTGCTCCTATTGTGGCACTGACAAAAAAAACGTGAATCCGAGGTCCTTGCCTCCCCAAGCGGATGAAGCGTTTACTCACCTTAAGGCTGCCTTCGCTTCTGCACCAGTCTTGTCCAGGCCAGATCCTCTGAAGCCTTTCTTCCTTGAGGTTGACGCCTCCTCAATGGGAGCTGGAGCTATCCTTCTCCAAAAAAAAACGCCAAGGGAAAAAACGTCACTTGGTTTTTTTTCTCCAAAACTTTTTCTCCTCCTGAAAAAAATTATTCTATAGGAGACCGAGAACTGTTGGCCATCAAGTTGGCACTTGAGGAATGGAGACACCTCCTGGAGGGATCCCTTCACCCCATCACCATTTACACTGACCATGAAAACCTGTCTTATCTCCAATCCACCCAGCGGTTAAATCCTCGCCAGGCCAGATGGTCCTTGTTTTTTGCACACTTCAATTTTCAAATGCATTTTCGTCCTGCAGACAAGAATGTCAGGGCTGATGCTTTATCCCGTTCCACCGATGCCTCAGAAGCCGAGACCCTTCCTCAGCACATCATACCTCCTGAGTGTCTGATCTCTTCTGCTCCTGCTTCTCTGGTGCCAATTCCTCCAGGAAAAACTTATGTTCCACCACGTCTTCGCCTCCGGACTCTCAAATGGGGCCATTCCTCCCATCTGGCTGGTCACACTGGAATCAAAAAATCTTTACAGTTGATTGCCAGACACTATTGATGGTCCTCCCTGGAAAAAGATGTGACCGATTTCGTATGAGCCTGTACAGTGTGTGCACGTGACAAGACTCCACGCCGGAAAGCCTGCAGGTCTTCTCCTTCCTCTGCCAGTGCCTGAACAGCCTTGGTCTCACATAGCCATGGACTTCATCACTGACCTTCCTTTATCTCATGGCAACACCGTCATTTGGGTGGTCATTGATCGCTTTTCCAAAATGGCTAATTTTGTCCCGCTTCCTGGCCTTCCTTCTGCGCCACAGTTGGTGAAGCAATTTTTTCTGCAGATTATTCGTCTTCACGGGCTTCCCACGCATATCGCCTCGGATAGAGGCATCCAATTTATTTCAAAATTTTAAATGTATCTTCCTCCTATCACCCCCAATCCAATGGGCAAGTGGAAAGAGTGAATCAGATTCTTGGTGACTACTTGCAACATTTTGTCTCCTCCCGTCAAAATGATTTGGTCGATCTTCTGATCTGGGCTGAATTCTCGTACAATTTCAAAAATTCCGAGTCTTCCTCCAAATCTCCATTTTTTGTGGTGTATGGCCGTCACCCGCTGCCCCCCCCTCCCCATTCCCACTTCGTCTGGAGTTCCTGCAGTGGATGAATTAACCCGGGACTTCTCCTCTATATGGAAGGAGACTCAAAAGTCGCTCTTACTGGCCTCCTCTCGCATGAAGAGACATGAGGATAAAAAGAGAACTCCTCCTCATGTCTTTGCCCCTGGTGACAAAGTGTGGTTCTATGCCAAATACATACGGTTTTGTGTCCCTAGCTACAAGCTGGGTCCTCGTTACCTCGGGCCATTTAAAATAAAAAATAAAAAAATCAATCCTGTCTCCTACAAACTCCATCTTCCTTCTTCTCTTCGCATTCCTAACTCTTTCCATGTTTCTCTCCTCAAACCTCTCATACTTAACCGCTTTTCTCCCAAGGTCACTGTTCCTGCTCCTGTCTCTGGCTCCTCTGATGTCTACTCTGTCAAGGAGATCCTCGCCTCCAAGGTCGTCCAAGGTAAAAAAAAAAAAAATTCTTGTTGATTGGGAGAATTTTGGCCCCAAAGAGAGGTCTTGGGAACCAGAGGCCAATATCCTGGACAAGGAACTAATTTATAAATTTTTAGGTTCCAAAAAGAGGGGGAGACCCAAGGGGGGGAGGGGGGGTGTATCGCCGAGTGCTCCGGGTCCTGCTGCATCCCCGGAGCGCTCGCTGCATCTCTCTGCTTGCAGCGCTCTGGTTGGCGCAGCTGACCGTGAGCGCTGCTCCACTCTCACCGGAGGGGACGCGATCCGCGGGACGGGATGTGCCCACTCACGGATCGCGTCCCAGGTCTCTTACCAACCACGTCCCCCTTCACTTCCCTCCCGGCGCGTGCGGCCCCGCTCTCTAGAGAAATTTAAAGGGCCAGTGCACCACTAATTGGTGCCTCGCCCAATCAGTACTAAACACATAAAAACCCACTTCCTCTTCCTGTCCTTGCCGGATCTTGTTGCCCTAGTGCCCTGAGAAAGCGTTTTGTGTATCCCTAGCCTGTGTATCCAGACCCTTTACCGTTGCCCCTGACTACGAACCTTTGCCGCCTGCCTTGACCTCTTGCTACGTCCGACCTTGCCTTCACCTTGTCCTTGTGTACTACGCTTATCTCAGCTGTTAGTGAGGTTGAGTTGCTATGAGGGGATACGACCTGGGAGTTACCGCCGCAGCAAGTCCATCCCGCCTTTCGGCGGGCTCTGGTGAAAACCAGTAACTTCTTAGAACCGGTCCCCTGGTACGGCCCACGTCATTGCCTCACTAACACAGAGGATCCCCTACCCGCATACCAGTCCGGTTCCTTACAGTTGTCTACATGGGTATTGCAGAATTTTTTTGTGTAGTTCATAATATAATGATTGTACCTCTGGCTGGTCTTACAATTTTTAAGTGATCTTTATGCAATTTTTATGTAATCCCGGATGTTCATTTTTAGCAGCATACAAAATGAGGTGTGTCTTGGGCCTTTCCTAGGTTGCAGTGCTGCCTGAGACAATGCACCATTAGTCAGGTCCTGCAAGATAGCCTATCTGTGCTTCAATGGGTGGAGTGACCACTGGGTGAAAGGGAGCTCATTCTCCACAGGGCTGCAGGGAATTGTAATTTCAAGCACAACACACATGGAGCCTAGCTGTGTATAAATTGGTGGGGTGGTTGATGTGTGGGAGGGAGATAAATCACTTCCCATCTATAAACAAGGGATCCTGGGTTTGTAGTTGGAGGGAGGGCCCAGAAACAGGAAACAGCCAGATCACACAAACAAGCTAGCAGTGTAATGGGGACACAGGACATGGCCATTTACTACCAATACAAGCATGGATACTTGGTAAGCATGTTCATAACTGTAACACTTAAAGGGGTTTTCCGGACAAAGAGCCATGCTCCCTCTTCACACCACACCCCTCCATTCATGTCTATGGGAGGGGACGTGATGGCCTTCACGCCCACTCCCGTAGACATGAATGGAGGGGGCATGGTGTGACATCATGAGGGGGGCGTGGTGTTGCAACACAAGCTTTACGAGACTGGAGAAGCAGCCCCGCATATAATGCGGGTGATGCATGGAGATTGTGGGGGTCCCAGTGGCGGCCCCTCTGCAATCAGACACCTTATCACCTATCCTTTGGATAGGGAATAAGGTGTTCTTGGCCAGATAACCCCTTTAATTACTGAAGTCACCTTATAGTGGATAACCCCTTTAAAATAATTTAAACTTATGCCTATAAATACAGGCAAACTTTATTCCAAGATGAAAGACATGGCATTGGTTTAAGTGTTTGAGGTAGGATTGGTCCAACCAGTCAACATAGTGCAAAAATACAAAAATGGAGTGCAGCACTTACATAAAGATTCAATGCTTTGGCTAAACAAAACAAAGCCTATTTTTCCCCCAAACTCTAAACTCTGTGAAAACTGAAGACATCAATAGAAAATTATACAGCACCCAGAACACAGTTCCAAACCCCATAGATAGCAATAGCAGTAATAATTTATCATTAAATCCCAGTCTAATTGAAACCACCTGTTAAATATAATAAAAAAAACAACTGAGTCATTCTTGAGGCACAACATTGCACAAACTGGAAACCCAAAACAAAAACTACTGTAATATAAAATGTGCTTGCATGTAAGACATTGTTTTCATTGTTTTCTCCAACATTTGTAAGCCAGAATCTGGTCTGCAGATCATTAGAAATAAATGAGCATGCAACGTTAACTATATGGATGGATGACAGATAACCCAAAGATTTCTACAGAGAAATAATCTAATACATGAAAAAAGAATATTTAGATAAGCTGCCATTACATTGTCCACTGAAAGTTCATACAGTGAAAATAAGCAAGTGCACATACCCTACAAATAATAAATAAATAACAGGTTATGTTAGTGTTTCTGTGTACACAGAATACTAGTGCCCAAGACCCTGGCAATCTATACAGTCATACTTGTGATAAACCACTAGAGATAATAGCATTAACCTTTTTTTCACCTAATATCTTCAGGGTTGTTACCATTGAAGGTCCTGTGATTAAATATTTCATTAAGATGCTGGATCAATTGAAATATATATATATATATATTTTCAATTGCATTCATTTAATCATTTCAAGAATACTCATGTGTCTAGATCATGCTGTTACATAATTGTTACAATGTCCTGCAGCGTTCTTTTAATGTTGGAATTTTGACCTAATGTGCCCGTTGCTGGCAAGGAGAAGTCACCGCTGGTGTGCAATATAACAAGCACTGTGTGTAATAGCCAGAAAAAGGATTGTAAGAACCATAAGGGTTAATCTGCAATGAGGTCTTTTGTTATTCTGGTTACTGATGAAACGCCCTGTTCTCTGGATGGTCAGCTGACCTCATTGGCTTTTCACCTGATTACCTTCCAATTTAAACCCTCAGTATTCATCCAGGCCTCACCTGCAGAAGAGCTCATGCTCCTAGCTAGCGTTTGTACTGTATCTTGAATTTCTGGCATATTTGACTTCACTCTTTGACTCCTCTCCTGTTTCTGAAATTTGGTTTTTCTGTTATCTCTTGGTACTGACTCAGCTTGTGGACTGTGACATATTGTGTGTGTATGTTAAGTTATTATTTCTGTTAGTGTGTGTGTTTCCATACAGTGTCCTGACCTCTGTCTGTATTATAAGATTATTTTGTTGATGCTTTTCTCCCTGCACTTATTCAGGCAGGGGCTGTCACAGTGGTCGTGGACCCGTTGCCTAGGGCGGGTACGCAAGTAGGCAGGGCAAGTTGGAGTGGGGGAGTTCAGGGCTTCACTCTTCCCTGCCCAGATGTGACATTTTCGCAGGCCTATATACCAACATTTGCCTTGCTCTTGCTATAGAGGCTATGCCTACTTTGGTAGAGCAAATGCAGGGCTTGACTCAGCTGTTTCAGGATTTATCTTAAAGACTTCAGCAGTATGAGTTTTCTTTGTCTCAGTCAACCTCAGTTCAGACCATGACTCAGAGACTGCATGATCAGGAGCAGTTAATCCAGGGTTTGCTAATGGAGCCGCAAGTTAGTCTTTCAGATCATTTTTTTGGGTAACCAAAAAATGTTTAAGACCTTCTGTGAAAGTTGTAAATTATACTTCCATCTGAGACCTTACACTTCTGTCACTGAAGCCCAGAGAGTGGGAATTATCATGTCCCTTCTGCAAGGGGGTCCCCAGGAATGGGCATTTTCCCTTGGAAACGATGCCCCTGAATTGACCTCCGTGAATTCACGGTTTGAGGGATTTGGTTGTGTGGTTTCTCGGTGGAACACTCCAGCTTTGGTTTGTCAGATTACAATTGGATTATCCGACACCTTAATAGACATGCTGGTGATTTACCCCTCTCCTGACCTTGACCAAGCCATGAAGTTAGCTGTCCATATAGATAGATGTCTACATGAACACAAACAATAGTCTTCATCTTCCTTTAATTCTCCTCTTTTGCTTGACTCTTTGTCTGTCTTTAATAATCAACCTCCTCCTGAGGTGGAATCCATGCAAATAGGATCAATTTGTACCTCGGAGGAGCGCAGAAGAGTTTGTCAACATAACGGACTGTGTTTTTACTGCGAGAAGAAAACACACTTCATTGCCTCCTGTGTCAAGGGTCCGCATCCAAGTTGCAATCATGGTGGCCACTTGGATGCACAGGTATGTCATGCCTTTCAGAGAACTACACCTGGAAGAGTTCTTCTGGGGGGCATTGTTCCATCTTGTGTACAATCTGACTTAACATTAAAGAGTATTGTAAAGCCTGTTTTGCATCAGCCTCTGACTGAATCGGCGTCTTGTGACACTATGGGCAATCAGTGTGTGGAGAGCATTCCTGTTGATTCGCGCTCAGAGGGTAGTAATGAGGGTCTGGAGGATGACTGTGAAGACACCAATGAGTGTTGTGATTTGAAGGATGAGGATACAGATGAGGCAGGGCTTGTGTCCTGCAGGAATGCACAGGAACGGCGTTCCTTTGCTTTTTCCAGAGGAGGAATGCCGTCCCTATTACATTAGTCCTGCAGGACCCATCTCTGTTCTTATCCTACCTCCGTCTCTTCCCCTGGCCCGGACTGCTAGATGCTGGAGATGTAGGACCTGTTATGATGTCACCATCAAATGTTGGGGCTGGAGCTTAGCTGTGGAGGAAAAGTAGAGATTGGTCATGAAAGACCTGTATGATGCTGTGGAGGAGGTGGGGCTGAGCTGGAGGAGAGGTCACATGTCACTCCAGTAAGGTAATTGCATGGAAGGAGGTTTGTTACAGTGTGTCACCCCAGTAGTAAGGAGATTACATGAGGAGGAGGTTTGTTACAGTGTGCCACTCCAGTAGTAAGGAGATTACTTCTGGAGGGGTTTGTTACAGTGTGTCACCCCAGTAGTAAGGAGATAACATGAGGAGGAGGTTTGTTACAGTGTGTCACCCCAGTAGTAAGGAGATGACAAGAGAAGGCAGTTTGTTACAGTGTGTCATCCCAGTAGTCAGGAGATTACATGATTAGGAGGTTTCATACAGTGTATCATCCCAGTAGTAAGGAGTGTACATGAGGAGGAGGTTTGTTACAGTGTGTCACCCCAGTGGCAAGAAGATTACATGAGGAGGTTTGTTACAATGTGTCACCGCAGTAGTAAGGAGATTAAATGAGGAGGGGGTCTGTTACAGTGTGGCACCCCAGTAGTAAGGAGATTACATGAGGAAAGGGTTTGTTATAGCGTGTCACCGCAGTAGTAAGAAGATTACAAGAGGAGGTTTCTTACAGGGTGTTATCATGATGATAGGGACATGAGGAGGTTTTTGTTACAGTATTATCGGAATGATAACCCTTAAGAACACTGGGGAGATATAAAAAGGACAAAGAAAAAAAATAAGAAGGAAAAAGAAATAATAAAAAAAAACTGCATATTTGGTATTACTGCATGTGAAAATATCCGTACTATTAAAATATAATGTTTATGTGTTTATGATCCCATACGGTGAACAGCTTAAAGGTAAAATAATGCCAATGTCCACATCACAACCTGGAATAAATTGAATATAAAAGTGATCAAAAAGTCTTTTATGTGCACTACAGATCATGGTGCAAAAAATTAGCCCTCATACAGCCCCGTATGGGGAAAATTGAAAAAGTTATAGGGGTCAGAATACAATAAAAAAAAAAATGCTTGACTTTTTTATTTTTTTAAAGCGAAAGCGGTATAATAATAGAAAAGCATGTAAGCATGGGTATCATTTTAACCCCTTAAGGACACATGACATACTGGTACGTCATGTGTCCGCTCCCGATCTATAATGCGGGACAACGACCGGGACCCGTGGCTAATAGTGCATTGATCGCGGTGCCGCGCGCTATTAACCCTTTAGACGCGGCGTTCAAAGTTAAACGCCGCGTCTAAAGTGAAAGTGAAAGCATGCTGGTTAGCTCAGGGAGCTGTTCGGGATAGCCGCGGCAAAATCGTGGCATCCCGAACAGCTTACAGGACAGCTGGAGGATCCCTACCTGCCTCCTCGCTGTCCGATCGCCGAATGACTGCTCAGTGCCTGAGATCCAGGCATGAGCAGTCAAGCGGCAGAATCATCGATCACTGGTTTCCTATGAGAAACCAGTGATCAATGTAATAGATAAGTGTGTGTGCAGTGTAATAGGTCCCTGTGGTATCACCGCATGCGTAAATGTCCGAATTATAAAAATATATTGTTAATTAAACCGCACGGTCAATGGCGTATGCACAAAAAAATTCCAAAGTCCAAAATAGTGAATTTTTGGTCACTTTTTATATCATGAAAAAATGAATAAAAAGATCAATAAGTCCTATCAATTCAAAAATGGTACCACTTAAAACTTCAGATCACGGCGCAAAAAATGAGCCCTCATACCGCCCCATACGCTGAAAAATAAAAAAAGTTTTAGGGGTCAGAAGATGACAATTTAAAAAATATTAATTTTCCTGCATGTAGTTATGATTTTTTCCAGAAGTACGACAAAATCAAACCTATATAAGTAGGATATCATTTTAATCGGACCTTAATTTATGGACCTACAGAATAAAGATAAGGTGTCATTTTAACGAAAAATGTACTACGTAGAAACGGAAGCCCCCAAAAGTTACAAAACAGCGTTTTTGTTTTTCAATTTTGTCTCACAATGATTTTTTTTCCGTTTCGCCGTAGATTTTTGGGCAAAATGACTGATGTCATTACAAAGTAGAATTGGTGGCGCAAAAAATAAGCCATCATATGGATTTTTAGGTGCAAAATTGAAAGAGTTAGGATTTTTTAAAGGCAAGGAGGAAAAAATGAAAATGCAAAAACGGAAAAACCCTCGATCCTTAAGAGGTCGATCCTTTTTACCCACAGAATAAAGATGGCATATCATTTTTACCATAAAGTGCACTACAAACAAATGAAACACCCCCCAAGTTGCAAAATTTTATTTTTCTTTTCAATTGCCCTCACAAATTAATTTTTTGGGTTGCGCCATAGATTTTATAGTAAAATGAGTGATGTCATTACAAAGTACAATTGGTCTTGCAAAAACAACCTTCATATATGTCTGTGGATGGTGAAATTAGTTATAGCTCTTCGAAAGCGAGCAGGAAAAATTAAAAATGCTAAAAAGTTATCTTTCTGTGTCTTCAAGGCCAAAATGGGCTGTGTCCATAATTCTATAAGGGTTTGTTGCAGTTTGCTATCAGAAAGATCATTTGTTACAATGTGTACTCTTGAGTGACAGTCACCCAGGGCCGCCACTACCAAATTAGGAATGCAGCCGCCCTCTACCACTTTAACAGGGCAATGGGTGCTGGGAGTAGACATGCTGAGACAGCCACATCTGCTAGAATACACCGGGTCCTCCGCTGCTCGCCAATGAGGAGCAGAACAGCCACTACTGTGGGGTCGGACTGTGATGTTAAATAACTTCGATTGGAGGGGCTATAGAGGAGGGCTGGTAATCTCTACAAGGGGCCATTATTACTGTTTGGGGCACTATAGGTGCTGGAAAAGTGCAGAGCCTAAAATGTTTGTATTGCAGGTTCAGTGGAGATAAGTTGTGGCTGGAATGAATCATCATGACATTCTGGCCCGGATGGAGAAGAAAAAGGAAAGTTACCGACTCTGATCAGAGAAGACGCCACGTACAAATCGCCTGATGTAACTGTATGTAATCGCTTATGTGGTCTGCAGAGCCTGTGTGCAGCTGATATCTACCATTATATGGTCACCGTATGTTGGGATATTTGTAGAAGTGGAGGTAGGGGGCAGTAGTTACCTCTGTTCTCTCCTTCTCTAGCTAGTATATATGGTCCCATATATTCACATCATGATTTAACCTTACACTTAGGATATATATTCTGTCAAAAAGAGACACACTGCTGTGTAGTGGCAATGCCACAATTTACTTTAGTGGCCTAAATATAGTCAATAGACAGTGAAGAAAATGACCTTTGGAATAGCCGTCCAGGTGCCCAAGGAAATTTCACAACCAAGTCAGGTATGTGAAATAAAAGTAGCTTGTTTATTAAATAAATAAAACAATAACCCATTTTGGGGTGTAGCAACACCTTCTTCTGATTGGTAAAGTGATGCTTATTGTCTATTGAGCTCCACTACAAGATTTCCATTGGATACTTCCTGGGACCTCTGGGCTTGCACAGGATCCACTTCCCTTGTACCTCTACATGAGATTACATGCATATTTGACATGCGCTCAAGTTGAGCGCCCATTTTATAGGGTCTCCGACTCTCCCCACTTAACAGTGGGGTCCATCTCCCTCCCCCCCACCTTCTTTTTTAGGTTAATGCACTAGGCGCCTCTTTCAGGCCTTTTTTCTACTTCTACACAGGTCAAGGGCTAGTGTCTATGTTTAGTCCCTTTTCTGCATGTATATGTTTACTTAGTGTGACTAAAAAGTGTGGTCTGCTGTGCTTTACAGTTCTGCAAATGAAACATATACATATCTGAAATGGACTAAAACTTAGTCACTAGTTGACTACGTTTAGGCCATTAAAGTGAAATAGACCACTGTCAGTACACCACAGAATGTGTTGGCAACCCTTTTTGTATATTCTAAGAGTAAGTTTAAATGGTGATGTGAACAGCCCCCTAGTAGGATAACATATAGGGTTAATCTGTTATAAAAAAAAATGTGAATACAGTTAAAATCTGTGACTGAGCAATGAGTCTTGCCCTGTTACTAAACTCTTATAATTCATAGGCAGCTGTATGCCTGTGGCATATAAGAAGCCTTATACCGCGCAGGATGTCAAGTTTTACCTTGGATGTGTTTTTTTTTTTTTGCTCAAACCAGGGGGGTTTGGGGATGGGGGTGTATTCAAAATCTTGGGTTCCCACATTTTTTTCCAGGTCTTGACCCCTGAGATGAGGACATTGATGGTCCATGAGTATCCAAGTCAAGACCTTTGTACTCTCAGGTGGATAAGGGTCCAGTGGCCCCTCTCAAAAGGGGGGTGGGGTACTATAAGAACCAGAAGGGTTCATCTGCACTGAAGTCTTTTGTTATTCTGGTTACTGAACGCCCTGTTCTCTGGGTGGTCAGCTGACCTCATTGGCTTTTCACCTGTTTAGCTCCCTATTTAAACCCTCAATATTCATCCAGGCCTTGCCTGCAAATGAGCTCATACTCCTAGCTAGAGTTTGTACTGTATCTTGCATTTCTAGCATATTTGACTCATTGGCTCCACTCTCTGACTCCTCTCCTGTAGCGATTTGGCTTTTCTGTTATCTCTTTTTACTGACTTAGCTTGTGGACTGTGATATATTTAGTGTATGTTTAGTTATTATTTTTGTTAGCATGTGTGTTTCCATGCAGTGTCCTGACCTCCGTCTGTATTATAAGATTATTTTGTTGATGCTTTTCTCCCTGCACTTATTCAGGCAGGGGCTGTCACAGTGGTCGTGGACCCGTTGCCTAGGGCGGGTACGCAAGTAGGCAGGGCAAGTTGGAGTGGGGGAGTTCAGGGCTTCACTCTTCCCTGCCCAGATGTGACATTTTAATTAAATTATAAAATAAAATTATTTTGTCTGATCTAACAGACAAGTGTATTATTTAGTCATGGGACAACTGCTTCAAAGGGGTGGTCCAGCAAAAAACAACTTATAACTGCCTGTCGCGAAAAAGGCTGACTGCTGAGCCGCCCCCCCGTGATCTCCTGGATGGGACCTGTCTATGTTAGAGAAGAACATGCTGCGTGCTTTAGACGGCACGTGTTCCATTCATTCTCTATGGGACTGCCGAAGAAACCTAGGCATAGCACTGAACAGTGTTCTCGGCAATCTTCTTCTCATTGTCAGACCAGAGAAAAAAACCCCGGGAGAGCGGCGGAGGCAGGTGAGGGGACCTCCGCCATTTTGCATGATCGAATGCCTGCAGTCATGCGGCAGACAATCTGATCATCCATCAGAATGCCCCAGTGCCACAGATGCTGTGATCTTTATTGATCTATCTGAGGGGTTAATGGCGGACGTAAGCATGATCGCTAATGTCCGCCATTACTGGCGGGTCCCTGGCTGCTTTTAGAAGCCACGACCTGCCGTGCATGATTCGAGCACTGGATCGGTGTAAAGGTACGTCCTGATGTGTTAAGTCCCACTTCATTAGGATGTATATTTACGTCCATTGTCCTTGAGGGGTTAATAGCCATGAGTCTTTCAATTTTTCACATACAGGACCACCTGAGGGCTTGGGTTAATGCAGAACCAATTGTACCAATTCACAACTTTTGGGGCTTAATGTATCTATAAAGTGTTCTTTACAGTTAAAATTACATATTGGCCTAGATTTATCAAACAGTGTGAGAGTAAAACTGATGAGATTTTGTCCATAGCGACCAATCATAGCTCAGCTTTCCTCTTTTATCAAGCTATGGTAAAGTGAAAGCTGAGCTTTCACTTTAGTTATTCTCTCACACATTTTCATAAATCTGAGCAATTATCTTTATTCTGTAAGTCAATACAATTATAGTGATACCCTTTTTATATAGATTTTGTTTTACTACTTTTACATTTTTTTTACTTTTTGTTAGAAAATTTGTATACCTAAAATTTTCCTCTTTTAAAGGGGTACTCCACCCCTAGACATCTTATCCCCTATCCAAAGGATAGGGGATAAGATGTCAGATCACGAGGGTCCCGCTCGGCTGCAGCACCCACCTCAATGGCTTCCGGCAATGCTGGAGGCTTCGGATCCCGACCACGCGAGCGAAAGAGCGTGACGTCACGACCCCGCCCCATGTGATGTCATGCCCCGCCCCTCAATGCAAGTCTATGGGAGGGGGCGTGAGGGTACACGGGGGTGGAGCCGTGATGTCACAACACTCCGGCCCCGTGATCGACAGTAATCAGACCCTGAGCGAACACGCTCTGGGGACTGATTCTAACGGGGTGCGGCGTGCAAGATCACGGGGGTCCCCAGTGGCGGGACCCCCGCGATCAGGCATCTTATCCCCTATCCTTTGGATAGGGGATAAGATGAGTACCCCTTTAACACCTATTATGAGGGGATCTTTTGCGCTCTGTTCTGTAGTTTTTATCTGTAACAGTTTTGTTTTGTTGGTACTTTCTGATCACTTTGTATACATTTTTCTGGTTTATTAGGTGACCAAAAATCTGCAATTCTGTAGTTTGGTTTACACCATTATTCATAACTTCATTAACATTATATTTTAAAAATGTTTGAAATTTCTGCATGTGGGCATGCAGCATTTGTTTATGTGTATTTGTTTATGTTTATTTTTTTTTTTATTGGAAAAGGGGGAAGGGTGTGTGATTTAATCTTTTACTAGGAAAGTGGCCTATTCCCAATTGTTAACATTTAAATCAGTGTTATCGGCCCTCTGCTTCTCCAGCCTGCAGAAGCATAAAGAGGATCCGATGGCATAAAGGCAGGTAGGAACCCTCCATCTGTCATGCGGTTCACTCGGGACCCAATAAAAGCACATCTTTAATTGCGACACCTAAGGGTCAATGCTGGGTAGGTAGACAGGCAGGTAGGTATGTATGTATGTATGTCTGTAGGGCCCCAGGTAGGTAGCTAGGTAGAGAGCTAGATAGGTAGTTAAAGGCAATAAAGATTTTCACAGCAACAAATGCCACAGATCCAGTATTCAAACACAGACTTCAATTTTTTATTGCACACTAAAGTGGACATGCCTTTCTCAAGCACTTTGCCGAACACACTTTGCACATGTTCCCTTTATGGTGAAAATATAAGTTGAAGCCTGCTTTTAAATACTGGACCACTGGCATTTGTTGCTGTGACCATCTGCGTGTTCTTGGATTGTTTTCTGGCTGTGACATGCTGGCAGGTCACCTGCTTAAGCAAGAGGTGTTTTTTGTTTCTAAGTGGGCCTATTTTCAGGTAGGGGCCTGGAGCTGCAGCTCCATCAGCCCCTATGGTAATCTGGCCCTGGCCCCACCTAAAGACCTTATGGCATCAGAACATCAATAGTCAAGTCAACCATGGTCACCCAGACAATAGTCTTATTGACTCATACCTCTTCCTACTGCAAGATGGCTTCGGAGAAAGTTGTTCCTTGTGTCACTTTTACCGAAATGGTCTTCTCATTTATCAGTTAAAGCTCTATGTGCCAGGGTATAAATGGATTCCATGGGGCATATGGCATAAATATTAATAGTGCAATTTAATAACAAAAAGGATCACAAAGACAAATATTAGGCACACAACAGCATTATCAGCGCACAACTTAATAATATAACTCCTGTTAGGGAACAAATGCTGGTCTCTTGCAGTGAACCAGATAGCTAGATAGACAGAGAGATAACTTTTTATTCAACTTTATTGTAAAAAACAAAAATAGAGACCCATAATTTGTACTTCTTGGATGCAACAAAAATACAATGGGATGCATATTATTCAAAGGAAGTGAGCAAGCAATGTATGCAGCTGTATAGCATTTGTGTGGAACATGCACCATGAACCAAGCCATAGGTTATTAGAAATGTTATTGCTTTTGTGATACACATTTAAATATGTTAAACTATTTACCAAACATGTGTATGGTAACATGTACTTTTATTTTACTAGTATCTATTATTGTTTACCACATGTATAATTCTCTTACATAGAAACATGTATTGTACACAGATTGGCTTATAACATTCCCCTGAGTAAAATGGAAGAAAAACATTTGCCAGTTGTAAACTAAATTATACATATAAACAGATGTTATCTAGCAAATACAGCTTGGAAGCAGCCAACGTGCCCTAATGCTAATTTAGGAGAAATGTGAATTTTACATTTCGGAAAACAACTCGAGAAATGTCCTGTTACTAAAAGGTTTGGCCTCCCCCCCATTTAACTTATATATTACATATACTGGATGTTGTGTTTTGCCAAGCACTTAATTTTGCATAAATTCGTTTATCTTATCTACCTAAGGCTTAAAGGTTTCTGCTCTGTAAAGATGGCATATTGTTCTTGTTTTCTTCTATATTATTACTTTACCATATGTTTTTAAGGGAAATTTCATTCAACCAAATTCTAAATCTGAATAAAATTTACAGAGTTTTTCAAACACTATCATGTACTTGATCCATGTTTACATTGCTACAACATTGTTACTTTTAAAATGCTGCTGGTTGCTCCTGGAAACAGACTGTATCCTATCTATACACTACTGTCAGACTAACCAAAATCTGAGCTCCCACAATGCACTGCACACTGGTTACTAGTGTTGAGCAACATAGGGCATATTCGAATTTGCGATATTTCGCGAATATATGGACGAATATTTGTCATATATTCGCTAAATTCGCATATTCGTAATATTCATGTTTCATTTTCGCATATGCGAAATGTAACATATGCGAAAATTAGCATAAGAAAATTCGCATATGCGAAAAATCGTAGTATTAGAGCCTTCTTTACACCACACAAGCTGGAAGCAGAGTAGGATGATCACTCTGATGTGTACTGTAAAAAAATAAAATAAAATAAAAATACAATATTTGTCATTACGAATATATATTGCTATATTCGCGAATATTCGCAAATTCGCGAATATGCGATATTCGCGAATAAAATTTGCATTGTGAATATTCGTGAGCAACGCTACTGGTTACCCAGCTGGAGTTCAGTGTATATTTGGATGTAAATGAGTAAAATATATGATAGGGTGAATTTATTAAAGCTAATACAAGTTAAAGGGGTACTCCGATGGTTCATTTTTTTACTATATGGCATCTTCTTTGTAAGTTTTGTTTTTTTGCAATATACATGTGTTATATGTTTTGGCAGCATGTGTGTGTTTTTCTTACCTGTTTGTTGGGCAGGAAGTTCTGTAGTTCAGAGGATTTTCTTTTACTGTCGTCCACCATGTTCTGAATCTTCTGAATCTCTTGTGGACAAGACGTCAGAGCTTTTTTTTTCTCTCTGTCTGCATGACAGGAATAAGCCACGCCCCCTCATCTCCCCCCTCCCGGAGTTCTGCATGAGAAGCCATAATACACAGCTCCTTATCTACCCTGCCCCCCCCCCCTCTCTGCTCCTGAGGATGCAGGTCTGCACAGGAGAACAGAACACAGAAGATAAATGTGTTATCTGAAGGGAAGGATTACAAGGTGCACTGCAGGGGAAGAAATCTCATACTGGATCTCTATATGTGAAGGGGGAGAGGAGGGGGACTCCTGAATGACACATGCTGGGAGTTGTAGGTTGTAGTCCCTGTTATGTGTGTGTATGCTAGTGTTTCCAAACCAGTGTGCCTCCAGCTGTTGCAAAACTGCAACTCCCAGCATGCCCTGACAGACTTTGGGCATGCTGGTAGTTGTACATTTGCAACAGCTGGAGGCACACTAGTTGGGAAACACTGTTCTAGCCTATTCAGCATACACATCATGCTACACCAGTGTTTCCCAACCAGTGTGCCTCCAGCTGTTGCAAAACTACAACTAGCATGCCCAAAGGCTGTCAGGGCATGCTGGGAGTTGTAGTTTTGCAACACCTGGAGGCACCCTGGTTGGGAAACACTGGTGTATGTCCTACAGAGGTGTGGTGAACTACAACCCCCAGGAGACTACAGAGGCAGCATGCTGGTGTTATACCACAGACTGAAGACTCCTGAATGACACATGCTGGGAGTTGTAGTCCCTTTTGTGTGTGTATGACAGTGTATCCCAACCAGGACTGATTTATATTAGTGTGCTGTGTATAAGGGGGCTGACTCGGGAAAATAGTAGGATGGGTAAAGGGCGGAACAAACAAACAAAAAAAAAGAAGCCGCCCCAAACCAGCAAGGCATGTGGCATGCTGGGATTTGAAGTTTTCAGCAAAGCAAGAAACAGGAAATAGAAGCAAAGATAGGAAAACAAAGTGGGGGAATAAAAAGACAGCAAAGAACGGAAATAGAGTAGGCTAAACAACAAGAATAGAAATGAAACAAAACAAATAGAGTAAGTCAAAAATGGAAAAAAACTTTGACCACCGGAGTACCCCTTTAAAGTGAAGGACACTTCTACAGCTACCAATCAGGTTAAAGGAGTTATCCAGGAATCGAAAAACAAAGCTAATTTCTTTCAAAAACTTCTCCCTGTCTGTCTTCAGGTTGTGTGTGGTATAACAACTTGACTCCAGTCACTTCAATGGAACTGAGCTGCAGAACCACACACAACCTGGAGACAGACAATGTACTGTTTTTGAAAGAAATAAGCTATGTTTTTTGATTCCAGGATAACCCCTTTTAATTTTTATTTTCGCTCTGCGAGCTGAAAGTTGAGTAGTTGCTATGGTACTGCTATTTACAAAGATACACTTTATTTCTATTTTAAGTTATATTGTTCATTTAAGTTGTAAAATATTTCAAAAGTGGTTTACTAACCGCCAGGCAAACATTTGTTTGGCCAACAGTTATCCCTCTTGACCTTGCCATGCACATTAACGTTTTGTCAAAAGTTCAGGAGTTGGGGAGAGGAGAAGTAAGCCACAGTGAGACAGCTCTGGTGGCAAGTTATCCTTCCCAGAACAATAGGGTCAGGCGGTAAAAATATGACACTTTTCCGAGAGTCTTGGGGCCAACCTACACTTTAGACAGTTGGCCAAATTCACTGAAGGGGCAGATTTATCAAACTTTACTCTAAGGTTTATGGAGCCCTTTAGGCTTCTTTCAATCTTGAATACAGGATGATTAGTCATGTTCAACAGGATGGAGCAGGCAATGCACAACTGGCCACTCCATGTTAAAATGAATGAGAGATGGACTGTCCATTGTGTGACAGCACACTGTATTCTCCATAACTTTCATCCAATTTTTGGGATAGATGTATGTTGACAGTAGGGAGCAGGGACAAGGGGGAATATTTATCAAAACCTGTGCAAAGTAAAAGTTAACCAGTTGCCAAAAGAAACCGATCAGATTGCTTCTTACATTTTTCTGAGATCTTTAAAATAAATTAAGAAGCAATCTGATTGGTTGCCTTGGGCAACTGGTCAACTTTTCCACTTCACAGGTTTTGATAAATCTCACCAAATATGTGTACAGTGCTGAGGAATATGTCAGAAGTAACAAAAATAAATAAAAATTAATAAATTTTCTGTTAAATTATAGTACAACACATTAACTGTTAGAAGAAATGTCATTAGATTATGCATAATATAACATTGCTGTTAGTCTATATTCACACATCATAAAATGAATAGCAAACTACATCCGTAAAATAGGAATAAAAGATGCATGGATTTTTTATTTAATAATGTGCATAATGAAAGGCAATGAAATAGTGGCTGTTAGTACACACACTGAAACATACATTTGACAGTAACTGTCACTTTTCTATTGACTTTCATTGTGCACATTATTAAATAAAAAATATGAACATATTCAATTCCTATTTTACTGACATATTTTGCTTTCCATTTCGTCTTCAGGCAGCACAGAAGGTTTAATAGCTCCTTTCAGTTCATCCTAGGACCGACCACCTAGCAAACAATTAAGAGAATTAACAAGCCTCAGGCCAAACCTGGCTATAACTATCCATCAGAACCTCATCCACTCGTGTTTTTTTCTGTCCTTCAGTTCTGGGACAGGTGTCAGGTGTATACATTCCAAACCCACCAACTAATATCTGTCTTTTTCCTTCCTATTTCTATTAGATGAGGCCATTGGGAAGCCCTAGCCCCCTGAGCGCAGTCTCGGTAAACCTGCAGGGTCGTTAGACTTGGGGGTACTGGCTCTTGGGACCCCTCTGCATGGCTGAGCAAGTCTGGCCTTAAATGCAGTTAAAATCGGCCGCTGCAGGGTTACTATCCATCCCTCCACCCCCCTCCCCTGTTTGCTGGTGCTAGGTGAGCCTGGCTAGGCCGTCCTCCTAGAGAGCTGACCTGTTTACAGTGCAGCAGTCCTGTGGCCCCCGGAGATTGATTTCACTTGCTAGCGCGTCCATGCACTATGTGGCAGTGCAGTGCTGCGGCGGGGAGCTCCAGTTGAGGCGGCCATTAGATTCCGGTGTGGAGGTGTGTCATTCGGCCGCCGGTGCAGGATGGGAGTTCCAGGGGAAGTCCTACATCAGAGCACCGAACATGGCGCCCGCACCTGCAGTGCTGGGCAGCCGGATTGCGCGTTCTATAAGATAGGTGGAGGCACATTGCGTATGCAGGGGTTACTTCTGGAGGGCTGTCTGCCGGTTGGTATCTTTATTAATGTACATGGAGGCCATAATATTCATAGTCAATCTTTGTTTGGTGTTTTGCATATACTAGGCTATTGCAGTGTTGCATATTGCTAGTCTGTTGCTATGTGCATATACTAGGCTATTGCAGTGTTGCATATTGCTAGTCTGTTGCTATGTGCATATACTAGGCTATTGCAGTGTTGCATATTGCTAGTCTGTTGCTATGTGCATATACTAGGTTATTGCAGTGTTGCATATTGCTAGTCTCCCTATCTTATGCTGTTTCTCTCCAAGTAATAGCTGCTGGCAGACAGAGGGATTGTCAGCTGTGCGGGCTGTGTAATTAGGCTCAGCCTCCCCGAGCAGCAGTGTGCAGAGTTAGTGCAGAGTCTCTAACTGTAATACTCTATGGCAGGATAAGTGTATGACGCTGTACACTCACGGTAACACTTAGTATATACTATGTATATTGTGATGATGGTTCTCACTATTTTTATACTGTACATGGTGATGATGCTCATATTGTAAATCCCTGCCATGTTATTGCTGGTATAGTGTGTAATGCTGCGCGCACTAAAACACTTTCATGCAGTATTTTCTGTGCGGTTACCTCACATGAGATTATGTGTATTGGTGACTAAGCGGGTTATGTCTTTCAGCTTATACTATTTGCTGTCTGTACGGATCACAGATGTCCAGCTATTCCCTGGTTGAGCCGGCTGTGTGTATATATATATATATATATATATATATATGTATGTATATGGATATAAAATATATATATGTATATGAGCTGCTCCCGGGTACGAGTGGGGCCCCGGAGAAGCCTGTAAGTAAGTGATGCTGTATACTCACCTTATACTGTATACATAACCCTGTCAGTAAGTGATGCTGTATGTTCACATTATACTGTATACTGTTATACAATCCTGTCAGTAAGTGATGCTGTATGCTCACATTATGCTGTATACTGATATATAATCCTGTCAGTAAGTGATGCTGTATACTCACATTATGCTGTATACTGATATATAATCCTGTCAATAAGTGATGCTGTATGCTCACATTATACTGTATACTGATATAAAATCCTGTCAGTAGTGATGCTTTATACTCACATTATACTGTATACTGATATACAATCCTGTCAGTAAATGATGCTGTATGCTCACATTATACTGTATACTGGTATACAATCCTGTCAGTATTGATGCTGTATGTTCACATTATACTGTATACTGATATACAATCCTGTCAGTAGTGATGCTGTATACTCACATTATACTGTATACTGATATACAATCCTGTCAGTAAGTGATGCTGTATGCTCACATTATACTGTATACTGATATACAATCCTGTCAGTAGTGATGCTGTATATTCACATTATACTGTATACTGATATCTAATCCTGTCAGTAAGTGAGGATGTATGATCACATTATACTGTATACTGATATATATATAATCCTGTCAGTAAGTGATGCTGGATGATCACACTATACTGTATACTGATATATAACCCTGTCAGTAAGTGATGCTGTATGATCACCTTGTACTGTGAACTGATATATAATCCTGTCAGTAAGTGATGCTGTATGATCACGTTATACTGTATACTGCTATATAATCCTGTCAGTAAGTGATGTTGTATACTGATATATATAATCCTGTCCGTAAGTGATGCTGTATACTGATGTATACTGATGTTTTCTATATAGTCCTGTCAGTAGTGAGGCCCTGCTCACTGTATACTGTTTTCTATACATTTCTATATATTCCTGTCAGTAGTGAGGGCCTGCTCACTGTATACTGATGTCTTATATACATTTCTATATAGTCCTGTCAGTAGTGAGGCCCTGCTCCCTGTAGACTGATGTTTTCTATACATTTCTATATAGGCCTGTCAGTAGTGAGGCCCTGCTCACTGTATACTGATGTGTTCTATACATTTCTATATAGGCCTGTCAGTAGTGAGGCCCTGCTCACTGTATACTGATGTTTTTCATGTACAAGGCTTTGCTGACATTTTTTCTCTTGAGTAGACACAAGAGTGGACAAAGCCAGACAGGTACATGAGATGGACTCCAGGCTCAAGCCAGAGTCCAAACATTGGGAGAATCCAGGTAAGACAGACTCTGCGGTTACTTAACTATGTAAAGTCACTGGTGTCCTCAGATATCCAACTCTGCCACCATGAGTAGTCCGGCTGAGCAGAGACATTGAGGACAAGGTACCGGGAGAAGAATTGTCTCCCAAGTGTCATCACTCAGGTCTGTATCAGACGTCCTATGTGATTTCCTTTAGATATGTTGAGAATCTCATCTGAGAATCAGCCCGGTTGTCTGATGGGTCAGCAGTATATGAGGATCCTAGAGTTCCTCCAAGGAAAGGAAGAGATTGGCCTTTCCATAAGCTGCCAAATGGAAACCATCTTAGTCCTGGTGCTCTAAAGGGCAAAACTTCTTCTCCAAGAGCCAATGTTCTGCAAAAGGGCTCAGGATAAAGCAGCCAGGGAGAAGACTACCAAACCAAATCAGTTTGATGTCAGAAGGACAACCATGGTTGGTGCAAGACTTTCTGGATTCCTGTCAGCCTGAGGAAGGGTGGCATGTGTTATGGACGCCTATCTACATGTGCCCATACATCTATCCTCAGCGGAATATCAGAGTGGTCAACTAGTCAGGAAAGGGAGTGCTTCACTAATCTGGACCCTGCCATTAGTATATACTCCCAGGGTGGTAGAGCCATTGTGGTAGTGGCTGTTCTTCATCTTCAGGGGATCCATGTAGTCACATTCTACAAACAGTCTGAGAGATTTCCAGGAGAAAGTTAAGTCTGTCTGGACAGGAATCTCCATAATTTTTCCTCCCCGATTGGGCTGTCAGTCGCACATGCAGGAGTCTCAGATTGTGGCTTTCCAAAAGAAAATCTCCCAATAGGTTGTAGCTTTTGACCTACGGATGTGGTCCTGCTCACAACAGATGCCTCTGAATCAGATTAAGGAACTTACATGTTGGATCTTTGAGTCCAGAGGAGCTGGACACATGAAGAATATCAGATGTCAGCCAACCCGAGGAAGATGGGGCCAGTGAACTTGGTGTATTTTGGCCACTCTTTAACCCAGTGCCCAGTATCCTAGCGGTCCCAGCAGGCACTCTGAATATCCAGGCAGATCAGCTGAGCAGAACTATTCTATGTTCAAGCAGAGGTCCCTCACTGAAGTATACCTCTGCCAAATAGTCAGTAGGAGAGGTCTACCTGATTACGACATGAGGGCTACCATAGAAAACTGGAAGGTTGCTAAATTTGCTTCTCTGAATTGCAGAAACCAACCAGACATCTTGGATGCACTGACAGTATCATAGAGAGGCCTCTACATCTATCTATTTCAGCCTCCAGTCATAAGGAAGATCCTGATGGACAAGCCAGACGTGATCCTGATAGCCCCATACTGGCCAAGACGGGGTTTGTTTTCCCTCCTGTTACAGTTAAAGGAAATTTACTCCCCACAGAGACCTGCTGACACAGAATGGTCCTTCATCCACAGCAGGAGTGGTTGCCTTTGACTGTGTGGAGTTTGAGAAGGATAGATTCCATATGATGGGCTCATTGGAGAAGGTGATATCTACTCGTCTTTTCAGCCGAAAGAGAATCCTTAAAGGCGCTCTACTCGACACTCTAGAGAAAGTTCACGTTCTGGAGGAGGATCGAAAAGAGGTTCCATTTGCAGTTGTTTTGCATTTCCTCCAAAATGGATTCGAAAAAAGCCTGTGAGCGAATACATTGAGGCTCCATGTCTCAATAAATTTCTTCACATATAGCAGATTGGTTGTCATCCAGTCATCACTTGATTTTTCACAGCACTGAGGCAGGTCAGACCAGTCATAGGTCTTCCTCAGACCAGTCATAGGTCTTCCTCAGACCAGTCATAGGTCTTCCTCAGACCTGTCATAGGTCTTCCTCAGACCAGTCGAGTGTCTTCCTCCAGTGGTGGTGTCTAAGCCTCTCCCAAGTAAGTCGACCTGAAGTGATTGTCCTACAAGTTCTTTCCTGATTGTGATAACATTCTCACACAGGTTGGGAAAAAATACAAGCGCTCTCCTCATGAGATCCCTTTATAAGATTTGTACCAGGGGGAGTCCTGCTGAAGGTGTCATCTGAGATGACATCATCAGGGAATTCTCTTGCTTAAGTTCTTACTGGATCCACTGTTGAGGAGGAAGAGTTCTTCACCATCTGGATGGGTCTACAGCACTGATCTGCTACCACAATAGAACCAAGACATTTTGGGTTGAAGAGAATCTGTTTGTACAGTTGCAGGTGTGCTAAAGGGAAGAAAGGTGTCTAAAGCTACCTTGGTGGAATGGCTTAAGTCTACGATTATGAACGCCAGTGAGATCACAGGAGTTGAGCCACCAGATTCCATCATATCTCAATCTACATTCTACAACCAAAGCTGGGGTCCAGCCTCTGGCATGTCGGTGCTCTATGCCGTGTTCAATTAAGTATCCCCCCCTTATTCTGCTATACAGCTCCCTTCTGTGCTGCCTGAAGACGAAATGGAAAGGGAAATTTTGTATTTACCATAAGTTTGCTTTCCATAAGTCTGAAGGCAGCACATACAAACCCTCCCTACTATAGGTCATCTTTTTGCATCAGAACTGAGTCTATTCAATAGGCTTGGCCTGAGGCTTGTTAATTTTCTTAATTATTTGCTAGGTGGGCGGTCCTAGGATGAACTGAAAGGAGCTATTAACCCTTCTGTGCTGCCTTCAGACTCATGGAAAGCAAAATTACAGTAAGTACAAATTTTCCCTATTCCTTTAATGATGTGTGAACATTGCCCGTTTCTACTTTTTCTTTTTACATGTATTGATATACCGTATTTATTGGCGTATAACACGCACTTTTAAAACTTAAATTTAAGGCAAAAACCCTACCTGCGTGTTATACACCGATAAATGTGCTGGTCACTGATTTTAAGTGATCGTAGCAGCTGCTGCTTGTTAAAGGGATACTCCGGTGGTACATTTTTTCGACTATATGGCATCTTCTTTGTAAGTTTTGTTTTTTTTGCAATATACATGCGTTATATGTTTTGGCAGCATGTATGTGTTTTTCTTACCTGTTTGTTGGGCAGGAAGTTCTGTAGTTCAGAGGGTTTTCTTTTACTGTTGTCCACAGTTCTGAGTCTGTTGTGGACAAGATGTCACAGCTTTTTTTCTTTCTCTGCCTGCAAGAGAAAAATAAGCCACGCCCCCTCATCTCATCCAGCTGAGTACACAGCTCCTCACCCCCCCCTCCGCCTGCTCTGTATTCTAAGGACGCAGGTCTGCACAGGAGAAGGAACACAGAGAAGATAAGTGTTATCTGAAGGGGAGGAGGAGAAGGTGCACGGGCTGGGGATGTATGGACTGCAGGGGAATAAATCTCATACTGGGAATGATCTCTATGGGGGAAATTTATCAAAACCTGTGCAGAGGAAAACTTGCCCAGTTGCCCATAGCAACCAATCAGATTGCTTCTTTCATTTTTCACAGGCCTTCATAAAAATGAAAGAAGCAAGCTGATTGGTTGCTATGGGCAACTTTTCCTCTGCACAGGTTTTAATAAATCTCCCCCCTATATGTGAAGGGGACTCCTGAATGACACATGCTGGGAGTTGTAGTCCGTGTTATGTGTGTGTATGCTAGTGTTTACAAACCAGTGTGCCTCCAGCTGTTGCAAAACTACAACACCCAGCATGCCCTGACAGACTTTGGGCATGCTGGGAGTTGTAGATTTGCAACAGCTGGAGGAACACTGGTTGGGAAACACTGTTCTAGCCTATTCAGCATACACATCATGTTACTCCAGTATTTCCCAACCAGTGTGCCTCCAGCTGTTGCAAAACTACAACTCCTAGCATGCCCAAAGGCTGTCAGGGCATGCTGGGAGTTGTCATATTACAATACCTGGAGGCACCCTGGTTGGGAAACACTGGTGTATGCCCTACAGAGGTGTGGTGAACTACAACACCAGAGGCAGCATGCTGGTGTTATACCACAGACTGAAGAAGCCTGAATGACACATGCTGGGAGTTGTAGTCCCTTTTGTGTGTGTATGCCAGTATATCCCAACCAGGGCTGATTATATTAGTGTGCTGTGTATAAGGGGGCAGACCTGGGAAAATAGTAGGGTGGGTAAAGGGCGAAACAAAAAAAAAAGGAGCCGCCCCAAACCGCCCCAAGAAACAGGAAATAGAAGCAAAGATAGGAAAACAAAGTGGGGGATAAAAAGATAACAAAGAACGGAAATAGAGTTGCCTAAACAACAAGAATAGAAATGAAACAAAACAAATAGGGTAAGTCAATAACGGAAAAACACATTGACCACCGGAGTACACCTTTTAAGGATAAGCAGCCTGGCCGCAGCCACTTAAAAACAGTGACCAGCAGTGTCCCCTGTGGGCCCAGATGCTAAACTCTTCTCCCCTGCTCTTTTTATTTTCCTTACCTGGCTGCACCCTGCCGGCTCCTCTGCGCAGCGTCAGAGACGTCACTCATCATTCCCTGCAGTTGCCGCTGATCAGAGTGGTCGCAGCACTGGCTGCAGACACTTTAGAACAGTCACCAGCAGCGGCTGCAGGGAATGAGAATTGACAGCCCTGATGCCGTGCAGAGGAGCCGGCAGAGGATGTCACTCATCATTCTTTACTGGCTGCACAGCCCGCAAGACCTGCAGCCTGACCTGAGCCTGCCGGAGCACGGCCAGGTAAGGGAATATAATAAACATAAAAAGCAGGGGAATGATGAGTCGGGGGGGGGGGGGGGGGAATGAATGAGACTGGGGGTGGGAATGATGAAACGGGGGAATGATGAGGGGGGATGATAAGACAGGGGGAATAATGGGGGATGATAAAACAGGGGGAATGATGAAACGGGGGATGATTAGAGGGCGATGATTAAAAGGGAGGAATGATAAGGCAGGGGGGAAATCACGAATCACGGGAAATGAGGCACACAGGATTGAGGGGGTGGTATAAATGTGGCAGAGGGGCTGATAAAAGTTGGGGGGATGATGTGGCATTTAGTCCAAGTCATTTATTTTACATTTATTTTTTCTTACTTAAATTTTCCTGTTAAAATGAGGGTGCATGTTATACGCCAATGAATATATAAATATCAGACTTTGCTCTTATTTTCTCTGTCACGCAGAGCCAGCTGTCACGCAGTGGCATAAGTTGATCATTGGGCGCAATGTTAAAAAAAAAAGTATACCAAGTGGTATAAAATATTTGAGTTGTAAACTGTACAGCCAAGCTCAGCATTTACTGTTTTCTTATCCAGTTAAATTATGTTAACCCATGCCATACCAAAAAGGCCAAACTGACACTCTTTTGGCCTCCACATTAGGTATTTTAGGTCTATAGGTTTGTTGTGTGCCAATCTGCCAGATGTCTTTACATAAGATGTGAACACTGCCTTAGCTGCAGCAATGCTACCATTATACATTAAAGAACTTGTAACCCATTAAAAGTGTTTAGTAACTTCATGGGAAATGGAAGCAGCCAATGTTATTCCGCATACTGCTGTTTGTTATCTCTATTGGGCTTAAATTACTCCATTAATTCTCCTTTAACACAATGAGTGCAGGTCAGCAATACCAAGAAAATCCCTTTACTCTGCCCCACCTGAAGTGACATCGGAATGACAAAAAAAGGGTATCAGTTTCATTGTAAGTTCTACAAACAAGCTGAGAAGATCTAGCTCTGCTTCCACTTTACAATAAAGAAAATGGACTTTATGTGTCAAATGCGGAACAAGATAAAAGGGTTCCTGCACATTGGAGAGGATACAACCTGTTCAGCTATCACTACTTTAATGTATTGTCCAGAACTTCCTGGATACCTAGACAGAGGGTTTTTACAAAGACTGAAAAAGTTAAATAAATCATTATTTTCAGGTATTTAATCACAATTCATGGGTATTTTAAACATTTTTATTTATTTATTTATTTATATATTTATTTATTTTTTTGCATTTTAAATGTTTATGGAATGCAGAGAAAATTGGATGTATACAAAAAAAAAAAAAACACAATTTCCCATTGTGGAAATCTCTACATGGATCTCTACATTTGTGGATCTTCCTTTATTTTAATTAGAAACTCAGCTAGTTAACAATAATAAAATGAGAAAAACAACACTGACTTCACCAGCACGCAATATACAATATGAAAGTATGATACATATATCAACAGCAACTATAGGTCTTATCATCCATTATACAGAATGCACTGCAACTGAACGCTCTCTATCTTCCACGCCATCCTCCTCACAAATCCATCATTTTGTTCTTTTCATTGGGTTGCAAATTAATAAGAAAAAAACTTTTTTTTCTTATTTACCAAGAATTGAGATCCTACTTGGGCACCATACAAGTAAGAGAGTAATGTATTGATCTTCTATACAAATATATCCTAATTCACAAAATACCATAATCAATTTAAATAATTATACTAATATTAATAATATATCATTTATGTACCTAAATAAAATGTTTTTGCCTGGAATACCCCTTTAAGTTTAACAAAGCATTTTCATGTTATCAAATTCCTTTACACAAAGGGGTAAACCTGACGCTCCTGGCACCCAAAGCAAAATCTGTAATAGAACCCCAAAGAATCAAATTTTTAAAAATCACAGCCATTGCTTCATAGTCCTTCAGTTGTCCGGGGATTGAGGATTTTGAAAGTGGTCCCTAGTGCACTAAAGGGACAAAGTACCAAACTTTTAAGAGCCTTTCTTTTTCTTAATGTTTATTCCCTTCATGAATGAAATATAATAGGGGGGATTTATGAAAACCTGTCTAGAGGAAAAGTTGCTGAGTTGCCCATAGCAACCAATCAGATCGCTTCTTTCAATGAAAATGAAAAGGCCTCTGAAAAATGAAAGAAGCGATCTGATTGGTTGCTATGGGCAACTCAGCAACTTTTCCTCCCCCCATAAATCTCCCCAAATCTGTCTCCCTTTTATAATATACAGAGCTTTTTAACTGTTCCAATTCCATACAGAAAATATAACTTCTGACATAATTTGATACAATTGTATTGCTAACAATGTCCAAATATGACCATTAGAAATGATATAATTCAAATGAAATGGTTTTATTAAGAACAATGCACCACTGAATTTGACTACATTTATGTGAGCATTTATATGGGGAAAAATCCAGCAATGATCATTATTTGAAGTCAATAGAAGAAGCCATTCATCAGGTCCCATGCTTGTCTATTTATTTACAGCTTTGGTGGTGCCTGTCATCACATGACCAGCTCCCGCCTAGCAACATGGTGAAAGCAAACACATGCCAATTGGAAAGATTAGGAACCTTTGGGGGTACTGGCTGGGAATGACATGGTTTATAGGCTCTTTTTCTCATGCAATTGTTTTTACTATTTACCACAAAGGGTTTAAATGAAGCAATCGCTGAGGGCCAAGTTATTATACTTTATTAGTCTCTGTACATATTGTCTCTTCAAGCAACTCACAGAGTACATCTTATGGTATAATGAGTTATGCTATAAAAATTTACACAAATAATATATTTATATAGATATATAACTTTTGCATTAATATACGCAGCACACATTGTCACAATTAATGGAAAGCTTGACTCAGTGGTTACTCTTTCTATGTTCCATACAACTTTATGCCAACCTGCTACTTGTGAAGTCAGCAAAAACTACAAGCGCACTGCGGTAACGAGAAGCACAGAGCTGGAACATATTACAAAGAATCTTCATGTTGTAGCTTTCTTTTGCACAAAGGGTTAAACCTGAAACTCCTGCTGACACTCTTTGCTAAATCTGTACAGAACCCCAAAGAATAGTCCTAAAAGAAATTTCAAATGAATTTTCATGTTATAAAATATTTTGATACATAGGGAGAACCTGAAGCTTTTGAGGATCTATACAAAATCTTTAATAATATGACATACAATTTGCAGTAGAGTTGTCATGATGCTGGGGAACATCACCTCTAATTTTTTGTAATTTTTTTTAGCTGCAAGGCATGGCAGGGTACTCTCAAGAAGAACTCCCTGTGCACCAGATGTGTTGTTCAAGATGAAAAAAACTGTCCTATTCATGGCTGAAATCCCTAAAGTTTATATTAGGGTCATGTGACCATGAAAATTGCCAGTAATGCTACTGTCCTGTTGGCATTTTTGGCTTCAATGACCTGTGCATGCTTTCAGCCAAAACCTGAGCTCAACATCCTAGATTCAATGATGAAAATTTAACCCCTCAAGGACTCAGCCCATTTGGGCCTTAACCCCTTAACGACGCATGACGTATATTTACGTCCTGCGATATGAAGCGGGGTCCCCGCGGCTAATACCACACATCGCCGATCGCGGCAATGTGCGGTATTAACCCTTTAGAAGTGGCGGTCAAAGCTGACCGCCGCTTCTAAAGCGAAAGTGAAAATATCCCGGCTAGTCAGTCGGGCTGTTCGGGACCGCCGCGGTGAAATCACGACGTCCCGAACAGCTTACAGGACACCGGGAGGGCCCTTACCTGCCTCCTCGGTGTCCGATCGACGAATGACTGCTCCGTGCCTGAGATCCAGGCAGGAGCAGTCAAGCGCCGATAACACTGATCACAGGCGTGTTAATACACGCCAGTGATCAGCATAGGAGATCAGTGTGAGCCTATGGGACCTATAACACTGCAAAAAAAAAAAAAAAAAGTGTTAATAAAGGTCATTTAACCCTTTCCCTAATAAAAGTTTGAATCACCCCCCTTTTCCCATAAAAAAAAAATAAAACAGTGTAAAAAAATAAAATAAATAAACATAAGTGGTATCGCCACGTGCGTAAATGTCCAAACTATAAAACTATATCATTAATTAAACGGCACGGTCAATGGCGTACGTGCAAAAAAATTCCAAAGTCCAAAAATGCGTATGTTGGTCACTTTTATACCATTAAAAATGAATAAAAAGTTATCAAAAAGTCCAATCAAAACAAAAATCATACCGTTAAAAACTTCAGATCACGTCGCAAAAAATGAGCCCTCAAACCGCCCTGTACGTGGAAAAATAAAAAGTTATAGGGGTCAGAAGATGACATTTTTAAACGTATAAATTTTCCTGCATGTAGTTATGATTTTTTCCAGAAGTATGACAAAATCCTACCTATATAAGTAGGGTATCATTTTAACCGTATGGACCTACAGAATAATGATAAGGTGTAATTTTTACCGAAATATGCACTGCGTAGAAACGGAAGCCCCCAAAATTTACAAAATGGGGTTTTTTCTTCGATTTTTGTCGCACAATGATTTTTTTTTTCCGTTTCGCCGTGAATTTTTGGGTAAAATGACTAATGTCACTGGAAAGTAGAATTGGTGATACAAAAAATAAGCCATAATATAGATTTTTAGGTGGAAAATTGAAAGGGTTATGATTTTTAAAAGGTAAAGAGGAAAAAACGAAAGTGCAAAAATGAAAAAATCCTTAGTCCTTAAGGGGTTAAGGACTCAGACAATTTTATTTTTACATTTTCATTTTTTCCTCCTCGCCTTCAAAAAATCATAACTCTTTTAAATTTTCATCCACAGACTAGTCTGAGGGCTTATTTTTTGCGCGACCAGTTGTCCGTTGTAATGTAATCACTCACTTTACCATAAAATGTATGTTGCAACCAAAAAAAAAATACTATTTGTGTGGGGAAATTACAAAAAAAATGTTGCTAATTTTGGAAGGTTTCCTTTTCCCTCCGTACAATTTACAGAAGTACCTTACAATAATCTACAGGCTATGCTAGGAGTCATGTTTATGGTATAGCATGACATATTGGGGTGCTAAGCAGGCATTGTAAAAGAGTTAACCAAGAAGACACCATATACAGTATAAGGGAAACTAAGAGGCACTTTTCATACAGATTTTAATGGATGGTATATTGGAGATGCTAGAGAAAGGGGTATTTTAGCCAAAAAGGAAGATATGCTGCAGAAGAGAAGAACAAATCATTTCTATGTTGTAAGTCCTGTACCTAAAAGAGGCATTGAGGTTTTATCCAGAATTAAGAAACAAAATAAAGCATAGCTGTTATTTTTCTTCTCAAAAAACTGTGTAGCACCTTTCCTTGGTACAATTCACATGAGTATTATTGAGTTACAATACCGCACTGACACTGAGGTCTAGAGGGGTGCTGTTTCTAGGAGAATTAAGAAAAACTGGGGGAAAAAAAACAGCTACTCCCTTCTTTACGAGCATAACGATCTTGGCACACAAGGAATTTAGATATCAAAAGAGTTTGGTGGCAAACAAGAACCAGAGTTATGGTCAGAGAACCTAGCACAGGAAAAAAGAACAGCACACTTCCGTTTTTTTTTTCAATGAGGTCTTTCTTTTCATACACTAGACAGCATAACTTTATCTACTATTTCAGATTTTGTTGACGTAGTACCCTCAATACCCACATAACCCTGTCCAAGATCCCTAGTAACAGTTGCTATTGTTGTTATGCAGATATTTCTGGAGGAAAATATATAGAATGCATCAATGACAGAGCAAAGATAATCCGTCACTAACAATAAACTTCCTTTTCCTTGTTAAACATAATTTGCTGAATTGCATTCTCACAGATCAGCTCTTTTATCCAAAATCTAAATATGAAGAAAGACATAAAGAGTTTATAAGCGCTGTCATGATGGTGAACATAACGGATTCACTTATGTGAATACAATGATCTAAAACACAGACAATTTTCTAAACAGTCCATTTTTATTATGTTTGCATAGTAAGTAATTTTTTTTGTCTCTTTTATTAATTGTAAAACATTGATTTTAATGGGATTGTTAGTACAATATGAATTCTCCACATTCATTTAGTCAGTGGGCATTAAAGGGGTACTCCAGTGAAAACCTTTTTTCTTTTAAATCAACTGGTGCCAGAAAGTTAAACATAGTTGTAAATTACTTCTATTAAAAAATCTTAATAGTTCCAGTACTTATTAGCTGCTGACTGCTACAGAGGAAATTCCTTTCTTTTTGGAACACTGATGACATCACGAGTACAGTGCTCTCTGCTGACATCTCTGTCCATTTTAGCAACCGTGCATAGCAGATCTATGCTAAGGGCAGCATGGTGGCTTAGTGGTCAACACTGCATTGCAGTGCCAGAGCCTTGGGTCCAAATCCCATTAAGGACAACAATAAATAAATAAAGATGAATTATTATTATTATTATAATAACGTCAGCAGAGAGCACTGTGCTCGTGATGTCATCAGAGAGCATTCCAAAAAGAAAAGAATTTCCTCTGTAGTATTCAGCATATAATAAGTACAGGAAGGATTAAGATTTCTTAATAGAAGTAATGTAAAAATCTGTTTAACTTTCCGGAGCCAGTTGATTTAAAAGAAAAAAAAGTTTTCACCGGAGTACCCCTTTAAATGTGTTTTTAATAAAGTTACAATTGTTAAAGGAAAACTGTCAGCTTTCTCCCCCACACTAACCAGCAGTACTGGCTGGTAGTGAGGGGGACGCTGATCAGATTGATCCTTACTGTGCCCGGATCTGCCGTGCCGTTTGGCCGTAATCTTCCATTTTCAGTATATGCAAATGAGGTGCTACCTGGCACCGGACGGGCAAACTGGCACTCTGACGTCAGTGCTGCTGGCCACAGTGCCACCCAGCTTATCAATATTCCTCCTCTCTCTCGTCATTACAGAGTAGGGAGAAGAGGGAGAGGCGGAGGGAGGGGAGGAATATTGATGAGCTGGGCGGTGCTGCGGCCAGCGGCACTGACATCAGAGTGGTAGTTAGCCCGGCCGGTGCCAGTTAGCACCTCATTTGCATATACCGAAAATAGAAGATTACGGCCGAACGGCATGGCGAAACCGGTAAGGATCAAATCAGCATCCCCCGCACTACCAGCCAATACCGCTGGTTAGTGCCAGGGGAGAAAGTTGACAGTTTTCCTTCAAAGTAATAACTAAGTAAACCTTCCTTTAAAAATTTAGATTTCTTAATTTTAAATTCCTACCCATTGTAAAGGGATTTTTACTACTTATATTCACTGTTGTAGTATGGTTATCTACATCGTAGCATTTAGAAATTGAAACATATTTTCTCAATACAGCTAGGATTACTTATTATAATGGGTATGGAATAGCTTGACAGTGTATGGCAGGAATGTGTAATGCATGTGTAATGTAAAATGCAGGAATGGCATAGGATAACAGTGGTGCTAAGCAGTAAATAGGGAGTGAACATTGTGGTGATTCAGCATCAGGGCATAAAGTTTAGTGAAATATACAGCACTGCCATCAAATCCCTTACCATAGACTTGCATTGAGGGGATGGGGCGTGACGTCACACGGGGGCGGAGTCGTGACGTCACGGACTTCCGTTCCAGTGGTCGGGACCCAGATCCTCCAGCGCTTCCGGAGCAGAAACAGGTGTGTGCCCCATGCTATATTGCGGGGGTCCCCAGCGGTGGGACCCGCGCGATCAGACATCGTATCCCCTATCCTTTGGATAGGGGATAAGATGTCTAGGGGTGGAGTACCCCTTTAAGGCAGCTGTTGAAAAAAGCTGAAAAGTAAGAATGCATAAAAAAATTGAAGTCCCAATAGTTTATTTTTATTATTTAGAAAATGCAATGTGAACAAACAGATGAGAAATTGAAATCAAATCAATATTTTGCGTAACCGCCCTTTGTCTTCAAAGCAGCATAGACTCTTCTAGGTACACTTGAATTACTAATGACAGGTGATTATGACTATAATTATAAGGAAGCTAGAACACAACCATCAACTGAAACAGAAACAGCTGTATAGGAGGTCTAAACCTGAGTGAGGAAAAGCCAAACTCTGCTACATAGGTGAGGTTGTGGAAGACAGTGTCATGTCACAGGTCATACACAATGGCAAGAATAAGGACAGCAACAAGACATAAGATAGTTATAATGTATCAACAATATCTTTCCCAGTTTATTTCAAAGCAGATTGGGGTTTCAAGATCTGTCCAAGCTCTTGTATAGAAGCACAAAAAATGGGCAATGCTTAGGGTGGTAGACAAAGGGGTTGGCCAAGGTAAGTGAAGGAGATCATCATAATGGCATTGAAATGCCATTAAAAGGGAAGATGTCCAGTAGTGCCATCAGCTTAGAACTGGCTGATACCAGTGGGACCCAGGTATACCCATCTACTGTTTGGAGACATTTGGCCAGAAGTTGTGAGACTTTTGGCCAAAAAGCCATTCATTTGATACTCAGCTCAGAAACTGGGCTGCAGAAAAAAATGAACTGATGAGTCAGCATTTTAAGTATTTGGTTGTAACAGAGGGAAGTCAGTTTGCCCAAGGGCTGGAAAGTGGAGCAATAATGAGGGTTTGCAAGCAACAGTGAAGCATGATGGAGGTTTCTTACAGGTTTGGGGCTGCATTTCAACAAATGGAATTGGGGATTTAGTCAGCATTAATGATGTCCTCAATGCTGAGAAATACAGGTAGATACTTATCCCTCATTTGATACCATAGGGAAGCATCTAATTGCCTCCAAATTTATTCTACAGCCAGCGAATGACCCCAAACATACAGCTAATGTCATTAAGAACTTTCTTAATCTAGCGGTGTCCTGGCAGAACAAAAAGTCTGTAAAGTGATGACATGGCCCCACAGAGCCTTGATCTCCACATCATTGAGTATTTCTAGGATTATATAAAGACATTTGTGCAAGTCTTCATCCACAGAATATCTGTAGTTAGTTCTCCTAGATGTTTGGAAAAGTTCCCTGCTAAGTTCCTTTGTGCGCATATGTACCTAGAAGAATTGATGCTGTTTTGAATTCACGCCAAATATTGATTTTATTTAGGTTTGATTTTTGTTCATATACTATTAAAGCTTTTATTTATATAGTACTGTATATTTAGTATAATCAGATAAAATTATATATAAAAAATCACCGTCATAATAGCCCACTGAGTCTTGTGTCGTTGTTGGCCTATTTTGTTGATGCTACTGCTTTTTCTACTTTTTTGTAGCACTTGGCGGGTGGACCACATGTTTACCTCTACATGACATATTATATATTATTTATGTATCCTGTAAATCATTACAAAAAATGTTGACAGGTTTAATATTCCACATAGCAAAAAATTGCTTTGTCTAGAACTGGGGATAAGGAACTTGGGAAAGGAAGGAAGCTGGCTGGTGAAAATGCTGTAGTGCATCAGCCAAGTTGTTCCAAAAGGTACAAAAAAGAGTTGTGGCATTTGCAGGGAGGGCCAGCAACACATAAGACTTAGTTGACCAACATACACTGTCTCTCTACTACTTGTCCAGCTGAAAAGTGTTTTTTTTTGTCCTCAACCACGACAAACAGGCTTACTCTCTCTGTCTCTCCAATGTTCAGACAAGGACAAAAATCATCCCTTCAAAGGGACACACAACCACAGTGTTTACTCTTTGCAGTAACAGATTCTTACATATAGATTTGCTTATATAGAAAAAAAATTGAAATCATTTTGTAGTTCATATTTTAATGTTTGCTTAAATACGGTGTATATAAGATGCAAAAAAAAATGATAAATGATTTGCATAGATGCTGGTGTTTTAAATCGTGACTGTAAAATATAGTTTCCTTGGTTGGAAACTACGCCTTCAATTAGTTATTTCAACTTGATGCAATGTTGACAGACGGCATTATTCAAAATGTCACAGGCTTACAATATGGTGTCAGGTCCTCTAAGCCTAATCCTTCTAAATATGCGATTGCTGAGAGCAGGTTAACACAAGTGATGGAGATGTGAAGAACCTGTCACTGATCCTTTTACTTACATGAAAAGTTAAAACATTTATTTTACTTTAAATGTATGTTAACACAATAAGAATTAGGAGTACTGATATAACCTCTTTCTCCAGTTGGGTGTTATATGACAAGGTGAAGCCTAGGCATCAGTGTCTATAAAGGGGTCTGATTGTCAAATATACAGTGGTGCTGCATACATTTGACCTAAAACTACAGATTTTCATACTAAAAGTAAAGAGAATAAAATCATACAAATGAGTAAAAAAAATTTAGGCTTGCTGATTTATCTATTGAGGAAAATGATCCAATATCACACATATGTGAGTGATTTCAGTATCTGGTAACACCCTTTGTGCAGCAATAACTGCATTTGTTAGTCTTGCATTTCAACTTAAAGGTATTTTAGCCCATTTTACCCCATTAGCCCTGTTCCTCTGTTATGTTGGTGGGTTTTTTCAAATGAACTGCTGGCTTCAGGTCCTTCTACAACAGTCTTGTTGGATTAGGGACTAAAGATGAGCGTGTCGAGCCCAGTGAATCCGGTCTTGCTTAGAACTTTGGGGTAAAAGTGGCCTGCATGAGCTATTATAGGAGAAGGAATGAGAAAAACATGCCGTTTTGGTGCCTAAATGCATCATACGATAATAAAGCAACACTGAGACATTAGGGTAGCCCAGCATACTTTGGAACTAGCAGCACGATCCCATGGCCCCAGGTTATCCAATTATTTATTGCATTATGTGACTCTTGTGGTTAGTAGTAAAAAATGTACTGAATCGGTCATCAATGTTGACAAAAATTATTTTGTTATACAACACTTTATCAACAATGGTGAAAGATGTTCTATGCAACTACAATTGGTACCTATGTCATGACAGATTCTAACGGTTTCCTACCTTATCCAGTTCCAGTGCCACCTCTGGTTCTCTTTTTGACAGTTGGCAGTGTTTCTTGTCTTCCTGACGATGGCACTGTATGATGCAGGCATGGTTCGTCACTGCATGACACGGCTGGCCTAGCCAATGAGAATAGGAGGGTGCCTGGCCTGCCTCATTTCTGTAACACCTGCTATCTGCAGCCTGCCTCATTTCCCTAACACTCACTCAGCGAAAGTAGGGACCATTGCCCAGTTTGGGCTGCTATCTAGGTCAGATCGTCCAAGTAGGTAGGCACAGTGATTGGGGTGAGCACTAGTCTGCACTATTACCTGCTTTATGTGACAGAAACATAGAAGACTTTTAACAGAGAAAGACACTATTGTTTATATAGTTTGCTTTATATTATTTACTTTTTCTTAGTCTAAATATATGTTCATCCCAGGACCTGCAGCGCCACTAATAGGAACAATGATTATGCTTGAATAGTTGACTGAGCACAACTAGGTGAGCCCCTGTTGTCTCAATTATTTTATTAAAATACTACCTTTGGAAATGCTCTGCCCAATTTTTTGCTTATCACTCTCAAAATGATATAATCATAATTAGGTTGCTGTTGAGAAGATACCAACAAGGCAGGTACTTACAAGACTTGCTATTTCAAAGGCCTTTGATCATAAGTTTTGAACCCAGCATGGATAAGATGCCTAATACTGGTAATCCTAACATGGTATGTCTACAGTAATATTGAAGCAGCAACAGTAGTTGCAAGGAAGCAAAAAATCCAAAAAGTCTAAATGTTGTTACTTGGGGGCCTTAACTGGTTATGGCTTAAATGGGCACTGTCATTAAATATGCTTTTTTAATATTTGATTCCTTATGCCAAATAAATAACTTTTGTAATTGGCTTCCATAAAAAAAAAAAAAATAAGGTTTTATGGAAGTTTTTCTGCTGTATACTTCTGGCCACCAAGGGTCTCCATTCTTGGCCAAAATACATTTCGTCTGGTCAAAATCTCAGATTTTGGTTTCCTGCTTGTAATGGCAGGAGACCAAACTCAGGAAGTGTTTTCTTGCACTGAGCTTGATTGACAGCTGCACAGAGCCTCACTGAAAGATACACAGACTGAAAGCTGCTGCACACAGCTTAAGGTCTTCTATTCATCACAGCACTGCAACGAGTGGAAGTGGTCCCCCAGGCATGTTGCAGGCAGTGTTGTCATGCCCTCTGGGAAGCACCCACTTTCTTCTGCTGGGAAATTGCACTATGTGAGCAAGAAGAAAGGTAAGATACACAGCTTTTTAAAGCTCTGAATTTTTTTTAAGTGTGGGAGGAGTGAAAGGAGTAGTTAGGGAACATAGCCTGAGTTAGTTTAGAACAGTTCATTTAGTGACAGGTACTCTTTAAAGGTAAATGTGACTAAAAAGGAAATAAGAAGTACAGGGAGTACAAAGATTTCAGGTTATAGTCCATAGGGACAAAAAAAAAAAGTGTTAATAAATTTGAATAAGCCCCTCCCTTGAAAAAGCCCCTCTCTTGATAAAAGTTAAAATAACCCCCCTTTTCCCATTTAAAAAATAAATAAATTAATGTACCAAAAATAAACATAAACCTGTTTGCTATTGCTAGGTAATGTAAAATAATACTTCAGTCCAAAATCCAAAATAAAGATAACATGTCATTTTAACCATAAATAGAAACATAGAGGTCCTGGCGCCACCGCCCGCTGCGGACCCAGCTGCACCCTGCACTTTGTACAGCATCACGAATAAAGTCACTTTTTATAGCAGATGTCCATCCTTATTTTCTATTTGGAAACAGAAACATAGAATGTGTTGGCAGATAACAGTCAGTTGGCCCATCTAGTGTGCCCAATATTCTGAATAATAGCAATGGTCCTTGTCCCTACCTTATATGAAGAATAGCCTTATTCCTATCCCTATCTTATATAAAGTATAGCCGTATAGCCTTATGCCTATCCCATGCATGCTTAAACTCCTTCACTGCATTTGCGGCTACCACTACAGCAGGAAAGCTATTCCATGCACCCACTACTCTCTCAGTAAAGTAATACTTCCTCATATTACTGTTAAAACCTTTTCCTCTCTTTTATCCTGCAATCCATATACTAGTTTAGACAGTAGAAATTAAAATCGGCAAAAGTTGCACATTTTTTTTTTTCTATTTTGTCCCACAAATATATATATATGCCCCCACCATATAATTTTATGGGAGAGCCGTTCGGCAATCTTCGACTCTCCCATAGAACTATATGGAGGGGGTGTGGCGGCCTCTGCTTTAGAAAAGGATTGTGGCATGCTCCTGTGCTAGCGCACGGGGGCTCCAAACAGGAAATCGCAGGGGGCCCCAGCGCTCAGATCTAAAACTTATACGTTTTTGACCATGAGACTTGTCCTTTAAGAAGGAAAATCAACACTAATATATATATATATATATATATATATATATGTATATATATATATATATATATATCCAATAAGGTAGAAGAAGCGGCACTCCAATATTGATAGAATCAAAGTTGTGATTTATTCACACATCTGTGGAAAAACAGCGACGTTTCGGCTTAACAATAAAGCCTTTGTCAAGCATAGTGGATAGTAAAGCAAAGCGCATATAAATAAGCCCCCTAATTACATATGCAAATGAGGGGGGGTGCCCAATACAAATCAAAACAATATACAAACTTGTTCAAGAGATCGCAATCGATCATTAACAGAGCAAAACATAAAGGCATACATTCATATGTGCAGTCTACGCACCTTACTGGCGATTACATATCAAGTGATAGTGTATAGTGCATAAAAATATAAAAAGTTCGATATGGATCCGGTATCCAAGGCGGCGCTCACCTGCTGACATGAACGTAGATATCCAATCGGGTTTCATTTCCTCCAGGAACACGTTGTGTTTGTATACAACCTCTATGCGCAAGTGCCGTGGTCTCACATCCGGTCGCGGCCGGAAGATGTCACCAGTCACATGATTACGAGACGGGGCCTGTGTATTCTATAGTGCGCATGCGTATGCATGCACACGCTATCATATGAATATTCAGGCGCTATATTAGGTATGGGCACATAAATGGGCAAATAGCAACATTATAATGGCGTGGATGACCATTCTATTCATATATTACGGGCCGAACACAATGTAAATAAAAATGATAGTGTAAATATATAAGTATTAATGTTAAATACATTGTATATGGTTTACGAAAAAGGCACAATTTATAGGGGTCCGTCCTATGGATGGAAACCAGTCTATATAGGCAGGTCAGTGTTCAGGAGCATCTAGCAAAGCCAATATAGTACATCAAGGCACTATGCACCATATATCGGTCCCACATGCAGGACTCTTTTATCAATTTTGACAATATTGTAGGCCTCTCAGCTCCCATATTCTAACCGCCATGCTGGATAAGGCATCACCCCCAAATTACGTTCCCTAATACAATGTAATAATAATTATTAAACATCTTGCCCACAAATATATCGCTAAAGTCATCCACCATATTATAATAATTGCTATGGAGAAAAAACAGAAAATCAAATATTGCAACTAGTCTTCAATATTGTGACTGATCTTCAGTACCATGTTCATAAGGTTGCAACTGTTCGTGCAGTCAACGATGAGACGACGTCCTGTATTCAGATCACTATAATGATTGTCTTTGAGAAATATAAAAATAGGCAAAGTATAAGTGAAGAGATATAAATATAAAAAAGTTTTTGTAAACACTCCCTACTACAAGATTGAGTGATTATTTTATGGAATGGCAAAAATACTACATACTGAACCACCACCCATTGTGTCAGCTAATCCGTAGTAGGGTGTGTTTACAAAAACTTTTTTATATTTATATCTCTTCACTTATACTATGCCTATTTTTATATTTTTCACAGACAATCATTATAGTGATCCGAATACAGGACAGCGTCTCACCTTTGACTACACAAACAGTTGGAACCTCATGAACACGGTACTGAAGATCAGTCACAATATTGAAGACTAGTTACAATATTTGATTTTCAGTTTTTTCTCCATAGCAATTATTATAATATGGTGGATGACTTTAGCGATATATTTGTGGGCAAGATGTTTAATAATTATTATTACATTGTATTAGGGAACGTAATTTGCCTTATCCAGCATGGCGGTTAGAATATGGGAGCTGAGAGGCCTACAATATTGTCACAGTTGATAAAAGAGTCCTGCATGTGGGACCGATATATGGTGACTGTGCATAGTGCCTTGATGTCCTATATTGGCCTTGCTAGATGCTCCTGAAAAATGACCTGCCTATATAGACTGGTTTCCGTCCATAGGACGGACTCCTATAAATTGTGCCTTTTTCGTAAACCATATACAATGTATTTAACATTAATACTTATATATTTACACTATCATTTTTATTTACATTATGTTCGGCCCGTAATTTATAAATAGAATGGTCATCCACGCCATTATAATGTTGCTAGTTGCCCTTTGATGTGCCCATACCTAATATGGCACCTATATATATGCAACCTGAAATAGTACAGGAAGAAGACCAAAATCGCCTTGGTTTGAAGGGGTTAATAAAAAACCTGAAACATTGCCTTTCACTTTGCAGCTTGTACTGTGTACACTGGAGGGCAGGGAAGCAGACATCTCATTTTCACTTACATCAGAATTACCATATGAAAGTTCATTCAACTTCATGTATTTAGGTATATTTCAGTGACAAAAGGAAGGACAATTCCCCTTTCATTGGTTGCTATATCCAAATTCAAAAGTAATGTAGCATTACTATGGTTTAGTGGTTTATTATGCAAGCTAATAAAGAAAAGTTTGCCCCCTGCTGTTTTGACCGCATCACTACTGATTTCAGAACTGTGCCAGGTCATTTCAAATCACTTTGCAATGAACTCGAAAGCAATAATTGAATTTTATCAGACTTGCTCATTTTTCAATATGACATCATTTCCTTACGTCTTTCAGTAGATGGATTGAACAAATGTTTTCTATTTTGCTGCAGGAGTAAGATCGGTATAGACTGCGATGGGCCCTAAGGTGCCTGTAATTTTCCTGCAAAGTCAATTTATGACATATTTGAACATTTGCAATCATTTAAAATGAAAGGCCTGGTAAATAAACATAATTTTATACATATATTATTTTTCTATGATTATTGTTAGGCATGAGCAAATCGATTCTGACAAATCCAAATTAGTTCCAAATTTCAGGAAAAATTTGATTCGCAATGAATGCGAATATCGCCATGGTTCGATTGCGCAAATCGCTTCATTAAACTCCATTTAGTACGGTCCAGGCTCCAGGGCATCTAAAATGGCAGATCCACATGTGAGGACATGGGGCAAGGAATCCTGGGAAGGCAGGAACAAGGGTAGGCGGGATGACCCTGAATCATATGCAGCATGCAGCCTATCAGCAGCCAGCCACCCCTGTGATGTCACAGCCCTATATCATCGGCAGCAATCTTGCGGCCAGTCACTTCAGCCTCTCATTGCAGAGAGATAGACAGGGACAGACAGTGCTGTGTGTTGGACAGAAAATAATTTTTCCAGCAGCGATTCTCCTCCTAGTCACATCAGCGTTCTGTTGCACGGAGAGAAGGACAGAGAGCAGTGTGCGTTGCAAAGAAAAGCATTTTTACAGCAGTGATTCACCTTCCAGTCACTACAGCGTTCTATTGCAGAGAGGGACAGAGAGCAGTGTGTTATGCAGTGTGTTTTGGGTGTAGTAAACAGCGACTGTGTGCTGCGGCACTGGTGTGTGCTGCTGGTGTTGTGCACAAATACTTTTTTAAGCATACTGGAGTGCATTGTCCTCCCCTCACAAGTACTTACCACATTCGTACATCTAAGTGGTGTACTATTTTGTTCCTATTAAAGTCTCAAGGGTCTAGATATTGTGATAGTCCAGGTAAAAGTGCACACACCGGCTGGTGTTGTACACAAAAATTTTTTAAGCATGCTGGAGTGCATTGTCCTCCCCTCATAAGTGCATACTTGAGGTAGAAGCTGGGTGAGGCTGGGCCATCTGCGCCCATCACTAGACATGTGCAATTCGTTTCGTAAAAGAATGCACGAAAAAAAAAATTACAAAATCCTGAAAAAGCATACAAATACGAATATACAGTTAACGAATGCATTCGTTAACTAACGCACAACGAATATGCATGTTAATGAACGACGAATGTATTCGTTATCAGTATACCGAATGTCGGGGCCATGCATCAACTGCTATCCGGCAGCGCATAATGCTTAAGCTGCTGCCGGATAGCAGTTGAAGCAGCCCGGGCAGGTTCACTCACCTTTCCGCGCTGCTCCGGGCCTTCCTCCGGTGGGTCCTGGGCTGGTCCGGGGCCTTCATACGGGTCTCCCTCTGACATCGTCATGACGCCGTCGCGCATGCCGTCTCGTCATCCAATAGGAACGGCGTGCGGCAGCAACGTGATGGCGTCGCTACGGAGGCCCAGTAAGGCCTTGCGGCAGACAACGGAGGACTGGAGAAGACCAGGAGAGCCCAGCAGAACCCAGCGGAGTACCGGAGAGGACTAGGAGAGCCCAGCGGAGGCCCGGGGACACCATCGGGAGCAGCGGGGACAGGTGAGTAGGACTTTACTTTTTTACATTGCACGAATCCCTCAACATACGAATTGCCATCATATGTTGAGGTATCACTAGACATGTGCAGAACCAAAAATCTGAATTAACGAATGCAGCATTAGGTAGGCAGCAGAAGGTAGCAGTTTCCAAACATTAGCAAGGTAGCAGTTTCACAACATTAGGAAGGCAGCATGTTCCCCACATTAGGAAAGTAGCGGTTTCCCTGCATTAGGAAGGTTGCGGCTTCCCCACATTAGGAAGGTAGCATGTTCCCCACATTAGGAAGGTAGCGGTTTCCCCACATTAGGAAGGTTGTATGTTACCCACATTAGGAAGGTAGTGGTTTCCCCACATTACGAAGGTAGCATGTTCCCCACTTTAGGAAGGTAGCAGTTTCCCCACATTAGGAAGGTAGCAGTTTCCCCGCATTAGGAAGGTAGCATGTTCCCCACATTAGGTAGCAATGTGCCCCCCCCTCCCCAACACACACACACTCACACACAGGCACACACAGACAGACACACACAGACAGACAGAAACACACACATGCACTCACACATAGACACACTTACCTGTCCTGCACTGCGCTTCTCCTCTCATCAGTGACGTCACTGATGTCCTCCTGCATGGGTCTGCGGAGGGATGTCACATGCGCGATGTCCCTCACCAGCCAATTGGAGCCAGGGGGGGGTGGAGTAGGGCGGGGTAAGTGAAGGTAATGGGCTCTATTGGATGGGACTGGGGGTTTTGATTGCGAATGCAAATGATGCGCCTCCCATTAAGTCTTGTGTGAATTCTTCCGGCATTTAGTGTTGCTTGCCCGAAGCAGGGCTAAATGCCTGAAGAAGTCACCTGCCTGGCACCTGGAACTGCATGTCCCACGCGTCGGGCAGTACAAATTGGACATCCCTGGTGCGAGCTGCAAAATTTTAGTAAAATTTGCGGCTCGCAGGCCGGGAGTTTGAGTCCCCTGATCTAAGTGGTGTACTATTTTGTTCCTGTTAAAGTCTCAAGGGCCAAGATACTGTGAAAGGCCAGGCAAAAGTTCACACCGGCTGGTGTTGTACACAAATACTTTGTTAAGCGTACTAGAGCACATTGTCCTCCCCTCATAAGTGCATACCACATACATACATCTAAGTGTTGTACCATTTTGTTCATGTTAAAGTCTTAAGGGCCTAGTTACTTTAAAAGGCCAGCCAAAGGTACACACCTGCCCAAAAGTACACACCTGCTGGTGTTGTGAACAAATACTGTTTAAAGTGTACTGGAGTGCATTGAACTCCCCCCTCATCTACATTTAAGTGTTGTACCATTTTGTTAATGTTAAAGTCTTAATGGCCTAGTTACTGTGAAAGGCCAGCCAAAAGTACACACCTGCTGTGGTTCTAGACAAATACTGTTTTAAGCGTAGTGAAGCGTATTATACTCCCCTCATATACGCACTAAGTATGTCAGGCAGAGAAGTGCCAGAACGTACACAGAGGACTGGCAGAGGCTTAAATTCATCAGGCGCAGGCAGAGTTCACAGCAGACTAGGGTCAAGTGGCAGCAGGAGTCGCAGCGAGAGGGCTGAGCTCCTGGTATCAGCTAGCGGTCGTGTCTCGACCAGAAACCCATCTGCTGTCATTGACTGGTTAACTCATCGATTTCATCACAAGTGACATCTGACACCCCCAGTCAACAGTCGGTGGGTTCCTCAGTCACAACCATCAGTTGGCATGGCCCGGGAGCAGTTCCTGTCCTCCAATTGCCTCTTTCCTATGCTGTTCCTACCGGCATAGAATTATCCTATGCTGTGGTTCAGCTCCACTTTTTAGTTGGGACGATCTACTAGAGGACAGTCAGCAGCCTAGCCAAGAAGTCGAGAAGACATTCCCCGCTTCCTTCGCTAGGCGGGCAGGTAGTGATGAGGGGAGTCATGTTGGGAGCGTTCAGGCTCCTGAAGCACACACTGTTGAGGAACCTGAGGAAGACATCAGTGACGTGCTGACACAACTTGATGATGACGAAGCCGATCGCATTTGTACTTCCGCACCAGGTGCAGAAGGGGCTTCATCATCAGGAACAGAGGGTGGCAGGTTGCCCGTGAGGCAGCAGTTGTGCCAGCAAGGTGGTAGCATGGTTGGGAGTCAGCATTGTGGCAGCAATAGGAAGTCTGGAGCCAAACGTGCCTGGGGTAGTCCACCTGCTTCGCGGCAGCCTACCTTCCCGGTAGGTAGTGGAACAGGGGTCCCTGGAGTCGGCTGCAGTAGCAGTCAGTCAGTGCAGACTATTGGGGGGGGAAAATCAGCTACTCTGCAGTGTGGCAGTTTTTCATCAAGTATCCGGAGGATGTTAACATGGCCACATGCAATTAAAAAAAATATCTTTTAAATTGTGAGGCCCTTTGGTCTGGTCAGGCTGCCACCACTTCCAGGCTGTGTCATTTTGTCACCATATGGTCTACTCTTGCTGCTGCCACCTCCAGGCTTGGTCATTCTGCCACATTTTGGTTTCCTCATGCTGGTGCCACCTCCAGGCTGTGTCATTTTGCCATGATATGGTCTGCTCATGCTGCTGGGATGTTTCCTAAAAATTTTTATGGTAGCACTAGCTATTTAAAAATGTTTATGGTAGTACTAGCTGCCATAAATCTTTAATAAAAATTTGAAAATGTATCTTTAAATCTTAGGAATCATGAGGCTCTAATGTCTCCTCATGCTGCTGCCACCTCCAGGCTAGGTCATTCTGCCACTATATGCTCTCCTTATGCTCCTGCCACCTCCCAGCTGTGTCATTGTCTCGCCATGTGGTCTGCTCATGCTGCTGGCACATTACGTAAAAATTTAAAAAAGTTAATAATTTTAATTAATTTTAATACATTAATTTAAATTTTTATACATTTTAATTAATAATTGTAATAAAAATGCCTCTCCAGCATACCATGTGTGCAGGGCACGGTGGTGTCATGCTGTTCTTCACATGGTTTGCCTTGGCAAACGGAGTCACACAGGGGAGGAACTGTTAAATGTCATTCACCAAGAAATCGAATCATGGCTTACTCCATGATGACTAGAAATGGGAACCATGGTGACTGACAACAGGGAGAACATCTTGTCTGCGCTGCTTCAAGGAAGCCTGAGCCATGCGCCCTGCATGGCACACATGTTCAATCTGGTTGTCAAGCGGTTCCTGAAGTGTTCCCCCCATTTGCAAGACATCCCAACAATGGGAAGGAAACTTTGCGTGCACTTCAGCCACACCCTCCTTGAGCTACAGCATCAGACCAGCATCCCCCAACATAGTCTGATTTGCGATGTTTCCACACATTGGAATTTGTTGGACCGACTATACGAACAGAAAGAAGCCATCACTGATTTCTTGATGATCCAAATGGATAGGGGGACGCTCCTGTGTAACTTTAATGTCAACCTGTGGCAGCTCATATGTGACACCTGGCGTTTGCTCGGGCCCATTTAGGATGACACATTATTAGTCAGTTGCCAGGATTACGGGATGAACAACGTCATTCCACTGCTTCATACCCTACAACACGTGTTGGAAATGATGGCTGGTCAGGGCACTGGAGACATGGCGCCTACATCTCGAGGTCACATGAACTGGAGGAGGAGGGAGAGGGGGACAGTGGAGTACAGGCAAGGTTTTGCGAAATGGGTGTTTTTTATAGTCATCTGACAGGAGAGGAGGAGCAGGAGCAGGCTGTGGAGCTACAGGTTGATGAAGAAGACGAGACAGAGGACCCAGACACACTGTGGCCATATGGTCTCCTTATGCTGCTGGCACATTAAATGAAACTTAATCATAATCTATTTTAAATCTTCAATAAAAATTTTACAAAGTATCTTTAATCCTTTCAGTTGTGAGGCCTATGGTCTTGTCATGTTTTTGTCACCTCCAGGCTGGGTCGTTCTGCCACTATATGGTCTTATGGTCTTCTCTTGCTGCCGCCAATTCCAGGCTGTGTCATTCAGCCAGGTTATAGTCTCCTCATGCTGCTGCCACCTCCAGTCTGTGTCATTGTGCCCCCATATGGTCTTCTTAAGCTGTTGGCACCTTAGATTAAACTTTTAAAATTTTCATGTATCTAAAATCTTCAATTAAAATTTTACAAAATATCTTTAATCTTTTCTATTGTGAGGCCCTATGGTCTCATCAGGCTTCTGCCACCTCTAGGCTCTGTCATTGTGCCACCACGTGACTCCTTGTTAGATTGGGTTTTGTGGTCATACAGTATTAGTTCAAAGTAAACGCTGATACATTAAACTTGAGAATCTATTATAAATCTCAAATCTGAATTTAAAAAAATCTATGTAATCTTTTCAAGACTGAGGCCCTATGGTCGGCAACATCATATATTACCTGTGGAATTACCACAAGAATCCAATGAAACAGGTTGGAGCGAGAACAATTAACCATAACTGATTAAATGAAATATTCACACTTTCACAGTCAGGGGGGCGCTGAAAGGCAGGGGCTGGAAAAGGTGGCATCTCGCCTGGCGGAGGACAGCCAGCTCGATTTTAAGACACAAGAATGAGCTTTTTCATTGCAGCCACTTCTAGCTTTATGTTCCCACTTATCCAACGGCACAGAAGCTTAATGTGCTCCTGTCCAAGTTGCTGGTACTGCAGTCGCTCCCTTTTCAAGTGGACATTAAGAGTATGGGGGTGCACTGAGATGCAGGGGCTGGGACAGGCGGTAGCTGGCCTTGCGGAGGACCGCCAGCTTGATGCTCACCAGAATGAGTACTAAAATTTTTTACATAAATTCAATTTAAACTAAATAAAAATAACATTAAAAAATCTCTTTATTCTCTTCAATTTTGATACCATATGGCCTCCCTGCTGCCACATCCAGGCGCTCTGTGGCAGTGATTCTAATAGCGATGCCTGTAATTTGCATGTCATACTGAATAACAATATTATTTCACTAACACAGCACACTCCCTATGCGTGTTCTGACAAGGTAAAGTGTTCTACACCCCTATTGAGGCTCTCTGTAGCCCGGAAATAGCCATTTTTAATAGTGATTCGCCCCAAATAAATTTGTATCGAAGCTAATTTTTTCGGAAAATTTGGCGAATCGTCCGGATCAAATTTTTTATAAAATTTGCTCATCTCTATTAATAATATCAAGCCAAGAGGATCTTGCATGATAAAGCTGTACATGCTGTGCAGGCTCTTAGCTGTACTAGTAGGATTAGCTGAGATTATATGACACAAATGTAACTTTTTGGTTCCAGACAGAAGACAAATTATTCTATCTTTGTCCATCACTTGTTTCTCTTTGTTGGAGACAATCTGGCATTCATAAGCATCACGGTTGGCTGAAGAAATTCTCAGGGACTTTAATAGAAAGAGTTGTATGAGTCTTGGCTCTGATGGGAGGGGTTGGTTGGCAACTCCAAAAACAAGGGGGCAAAATGAACTGACTGGCAACAAGGTAGGATTGACTGAGCAAAAGACAATTGGTTGTATTAACCCTGCATGCAATGGTAAGCAGTGTTGGCTCTGATTCTGTGTGTGTGCTTAAAGGGGTACTCCAGTGGAAAAATTGTAACCCCTTGAGGACCAGGTAAAAATTTGTATTAACTTACATGAAATGGCAAGGGGTTAGGGGTGGTAATGAAATGGTAAAGGGGGCGTTAATGAAATGGCACAGGGGGAGAAGGGGGGGTTAATGAAATGGCAAGGGGGTAGGGGTAAATGAAATGGCACAGGGGGTGGAGGGGGTTAATGAATTGGCACAGGGGGAGAGGAGGGGGGTTATTAAAATGGCACAGGGGATCAGAGGGGCCACCTTAATTCCCAATCTCCCTCTAATCCCCAGAGCCAGACCTTGTTGCCAGGAGAGAAAGTCAGTGAGGCCTTCTCTTCTAATCCGCCTGAGATTTCATACGGGAGGAGGCATGAAGCAAAGAACGCCGGGTCTCCTGCCAGATGGACATTAAATCTCGAACTTGTTCATCGACAGCTGGTACACCAGAAGAGGGTGGAATAGGTAGAAGAGGATTAGGAAGATAACCGTAGACTACAAAGAATGGAGATGTATTTGTGGACTCAGAGTCTTTGTGGCTGGAGGAGAACTCCCCCCAGGGTAAGAGATCGACCCAATCGTCCTGTCTGGCCGAAACAAAATGACGAAGATAATCTCCCAGGATTTGATATTCTCTTTCTATCTGGCCGTTGGTCTGGGGATGATAAGCAGAAGAAAAGTCCAGCTTGATTTTTAGATGTAAATAGAGGGCCAGCCAGTACTTGGTAACAAATTGCACCCCTCGATCCGAAACGATGTGAGTAGGAAGGCCATGTAAGAGAAAGATATGTTGAAGAAAGTGTTTCGCCAGCTGAGGAGCAGATGGAAGACCAGGTAAAGGAATTAAATGAGCCATCTTAGAGAACCGATAGACAACCACCCAGATGACGATATTGTTACAGGAAGGTGACACTTCGGTGTTAAAGTCCATAGCAATGTGAGACCAAGGAGTTTCCGGAATAGGCAAAGGCTGTAAGAGTCCTGCATGTCTCTGCCTTGGAGTCTTGTCGCAAGCACAGATAACATAGGAACAGACAAAATCTGTGATATCGTGTTCTAGGTGTGGCCACCAATAATGTCGAGAGATTAACTGGAAGGACTTCCATACTCACGAATGTCCAGCCAGTAAAGAAGAATGCCCTCATTTCAAAACTCTACGTCTCAGTTGAGGTGGCACGAAGGATCTTCCAGGTGAAACCTGCTGGAGGTCAAATGGAGCAGCAGAAATCAAACGCTCAGGTGGTACAATATGCTGTGGAGTGAAATCCAGCCCAACCACATTGTAGGACCTAGAGAGGGCATCGGCCTTGATGTTCTTATTTACGGGCCGAAAATGGATATGGAAATTTAATCGGGAGAAAAAAAGAGACCATCTGGCCTGTTGGGGATACAGATGCTGAGTGGACTGAAGATACAAAAGATTCTTATGGTCTGTGTAGATATTGACTGGATGAGTAGAGCCTTCGAGTAGGTGACACCAATCTTCCAAGGCGAGCTTTATGGCCAACAGTTCACGATGTCCAAAGGAATAATTCCTCTCGGCAGGTGAATAGGTTTTGAAGAAAAAAACAAAAGTCGCAGTTTTACCCCTGGAGGTCTTTTGGGTCAGAATGGCTCCAGCTCCTACCTAAGAGGCATCTACTTAGAGGAAGAAGGGTTTTCCTGCTTTGATAAAACTGGAGCAGAGGAAAAACGCCGATTTCAATCTGGAGAAGACTTCTTTGGCCTCTGGAGGCCAGGATTTGTGGCTACTGTTCTTCTTAGTAAGAGCCACTATCGGAGCAACAAAAGAGGAGAAGTGTGGAATAAACTGTCGATAATAATTGGCAAACCCCAGAAAGTGTTGTATAGCCCGCAAGACAGTAGGTCGAGGCCAGTTAAGAACCAATGACAACTTAACAGGGTCCATCTGGTGGCCTTGATTGGAGACTATATAACCCAGAAAGAGAAGGCTTGTCTTGTGGAAGAGACATTTCTCGAGTTTTGCGTAGAGACGATTGTCCCGTAGGCGTCGTAAGACCTGTCGCACATGTGTGCGATGAAGCTCCAAGTTGGGTGAGAAGATCAGGATATCATCTAGATATACCATGACACATGTGTAGAGAAGATAACGGAAGATGTCATTGACGAATTCTTGGAAAACGACCGGGGCGTTACAGAGACCAAAGGGCATGACAAGGTACTCGAGGTATTAAAGGCCATCTTCCATTTGTCTCCTTCACGAATTCTGATGAGGTTGTATGCTCCTCGCAGATCCAACTTGGAGAAGACCTTGGCACCCTGCAGGCAATCGAAGAGCTCAGAAATCAAAGGTAAGGGGTACCGATTTTTTATTGTAATCTTATTAAGTCCTTGGTAATCAATACAAGGAAGAAGAGAACCGCCCTTCTTTTCATCAAAGAAGAATGCACAGGCAGGAGATGAGGATTTTCAGATGAAGAGCTTCTGGAGATTCTCCTTAATGTATTGTGCCATGGCTTGCCTTTCGGGAACAGACAAGGGATAGATTCTTCCCCGAGGAGGCGTAGTCCCTGGCAGAAGGTCAATCGGACAATTATAGGGCCTATGTGGAGGAAGACTCTCAGCTTGTTTTTCACAGAAAACATCAGAGAAGTCCTGATACGGAAGAGGCAGGCCCGGCAGGGAAGGAGACGGCAAGACACTCTCAGGTGGTGGGAATGCCAGACAGTTAAGTTAAGGCATTCTCCGTTGATAGAAGAAATGTACAAAGGTTTGACGATCTGCGTCACCAGGAGACTGTGTTCGTGGACCAGGGAGGCATTGATAAAGTTTCCAATTGAACCGGAGTCTAGAAAGGCTGAGGCGAAGAACGATGCATTGGTAGAGGTAAAGACTTGGACTAGTGTGGTCAGTCAAAGAGAGGAGGAATTCTCACATAGGGATGCCTCTACCAAGGTTTCTAGGTGAGTGTTTTTCCTGCACGTGGTGGTCGCAAAGGACAATCTTTGAGAAAATGCTCTGGACTGGCACAGTAGAGAGGTCGGCGGGAACTCTCCTGCTGAATAAGAGAGGCACGATCCACCTGCATAGCTTCTTCTGCTGAGGGCAAAGAGGGTGGTTGAGGTGGCCGCTGGAACACAGGTGCCACACAGGAAAGATGACGTGTCCGTTGTGGTTCACGTTGTGGTTCAGTTCTCCCTGCCTCTCAGTGAAATGCACATCTATTTGAGTGGACAACTGAATGAGGTCACTCAGGGAAGTTTGAGGATCTCGTGCAGCGAGAAAGTACTTGACTCTAATGGAAAGTCCTGGAATTCCGAAAGGAAGGCTTGCAGATTGGTGGCCACTGGGTCATTTCTGTCCCAAAGAGGAGTGGCCCAAGCCAGGGCTTTCCCAGAAAGGAGACTGACCACGAACCACACCTTAGCACGCTCCGTCAGGAACTGATCAGCCATAAGTTCCAAATGCATAGAACATTGCGTCACAAACCCTATGCAAAATTTAGGTTCCCCTTCATATTTGGTCGGCAGAGACAGACGAAGCCTGGAGCCAATGGAAGATGCAGACACCGGAGAAATCACAGGAGCAGGAGGAGGCTGCTGTGGCTGCTGAGCGGAGAGGAGTTGCTGCATCATTGCGGATAGTTGATTCAGCTGTTGCGCTTGCTGTTCAAGCTGCTGTAATTGTTGAGCCACGACAGAGAAAAGGTCAGCAAGGTTCGGCAGAGGCACCTCAGCAGGATCCATGGTCGGATCTTGCTGTAACGGCTGTGGTGAAGTTGATCCGCTGAGCCTGTGGGGATGATGGTGTGGGCCGTACCAGGGAGCAGAGTCTAAGGTGCCGCTGGTTTTCACCAGAGCCCGCCGCAAAGCGTGATGGACTTGCTGCGGCAGGCGGCACCAAGGTCGCTACCCCTGATACAACTAGTCCACACAGGCTGCTGAGGTGAAGCGTGGCACAGGAAGGATAAGGCAAACTCGTAGTCGTGGACAGTCAGGAAGGTCAGGACAGATGACACAGGAGCGTGGACAGGAAACGTAGCAAGGAGGTCTGGTACACAGTAAGGCAGAACACAAGTATGATATGCTTTCTCTAAGGCTGTGGGACACAAAGATCCGACAAGGGGAAACAGTAAGTGCTGACACTTATAGTGTCAGCGGGCAGCAGTAACCAATTAAGGGCATACTGGCCCTTTAAATCGGGCATACTGGCCCTTTGAGCCGGCGCACACGCACCCTAGAGGGCAGGTACGCACACACAGGCGACCTGGGACAGCGGAGGAAGCAGGAGGTGAGTAACGACCCGGCATTCGCATGGCACCACCGGCAGAGGAGGATGAGGCGGTAGAGCGCTCGCGGCCAGCGTGTCTGGCCAGAGCGCTAACTGTAACACTCAGTACAGCATCACAACCAGGAAGTCACATGGAAATAAAATAAAGTAACGGACATAAAATAAGGTACTCTAACGGGTGATAACGGATGGCCATTATCTTTATAGAATGGCCATCAAAATTGGTCATCAGTTATCATTAGAGATGAACAAATTTTTGAAAAATATTGTGGCTGAATAACACAGCCTAGAGGTGGTAGCACCATGAGGAGAACATATGGTTGCAGTATGAGACAGCTTGGAGCTGGCATCAGCATGAGGAGAACATATGGTGGCAGAATGAAACAGCCTGGAGGTGGTTTCAGCAGCAGCATCAGGAGTCCTGAAAGTGACCAGGTGACAGAGTGGTGCATGGGTGGCAATACCAGTACCTTGGGATGAAGATGGGTAAAAAAAAGGAGAACTTGGCATCAGATGTGTCGCACCAGGCGGGTGGCAGGATCAGAATAGTAGCTGAGACAAGTAGGCAGAAGAAAACCGTCTCTATTGTAAAAGTGTTAGTGTGCACAAGTAAGTATTGAGGATATGCATTACGTAAAACTTAACTGCATAACTGCTTAGGATAAAATAAATGGACCCAAATTTTTTTTTAAATCAAACAAACGGAAAGGTGTGCAAAAAAACACCATGCGCCACCTACACCACCAAGTATTAATGTGATGCTAAGACCTCTAAAAGGTGGAAGGGGACAACATATGGTCCATTGTAACCGTGGGGGTAAAAACTTCCCCTGTAAGGCCCTACTCTCGCATTATTAATTCCCTTCTTGGAAAGTGTTACTTGCCCTAAAAAGGGCGGCCCCACACAGGGACCTCTCCCTATTTCCACCTACAAACACTGCAATTTCCCAGGGTTTTTAGGCGGAAATAGGGATTGGTTCCTGTGTGGAGCTGCACTTTTTAAAACGCGTAACACTTTCCTCGAAAAGGTGGAAGAGAACAACGTATTGTCCATTATAGCAGGTGGGGTAAAAACTTCCCCTGTAAGGCCCTACTTTCGCCCTATTAATTCTCTTCTAGGCCCCACACAAGAAACTCTCTATTTCCACCTAAAAACCCTGGGAAATGGCAGTGTTTGTAGGGGAAATAGGGAGAGGTTCCTGTGTCGGGCCACTGTTTTTAAGGCGAGTAACACTTGCCAAGAAGGGAATTAATAATGTGAGAGTAAGGCCTTACAGGGGAAGTTTTTACCCCCACCAGTTACAATGGACAATACGTTGTTCCCTTCCACCTTTTAGAGGTCTTTGCATCACATCAATACTTGGTGGTGTAGGTGGCACATGGTGTTTTTTGCACACCATGCCTATTGTTTGATTTAAAAAAAAAAAATGTGGGTCCATATTTTTTATCCTAAGCATATTATTAAAAGTCATGTTTTATGTAATGCATATCCTCAATACTTACTTGTGGTCTGATACGGAAGAATGTCTATAATTGGGGAGCAGCGCCTTCAAGGTGTACTCCCGTGGAAAACCTTTTTTTTTTTTTTTTTTTTTAATCAACTGGTGCCAGAAAGTTAAACAGATTTGTAAATTACTTCTATAAAAAAAATCTTAATCCTTCCAATACATTTTATGAGCTGTGTACTAGAGGATATGCTTTTCTTTTTGGATTTTTCTGATGTCACGACCACAGTGCTCTCTGCTGACCTCTGCTGTCCATTTTAGGAATTGTCCAGAGCAGCATATGTTTGCTATGGGGATTTTCTCCTGCTCTGGACAGTTCTAAAAATGGACAGCAGAGGTCAGCAGAGAGCACTGTGGTCATGACATCAGAGAAATCCAAAAAGAAAAGCATTTCTTCTGTAGTATATAGCCCCTAAAAAGTTTTCCACGGGATTACCCCTGTGAAGTGTTGGTGTAGCACCATGGTCAATGTACTCTGATGCATCAGGCATTGGTGGGGGGAAATCCTGGCTGATCCATGCCTGATTCATCTTCACAGAGGTCAGTCTGTCCAGAAGTCCAGCTGATCTTCAAAGTGTGTTGGCATGGTCATGTCAAGGTATGCCACCACCTGCTGGTTCAGGTACTGCTCCAGGTCTACCTGCTGCTGATGAGTTGCTTCACTATTTGGGGGAAGAAAGCTACTCACGCACGCAAGTGAGCATGCATCGTGCCATTTGTGCAAGTGACTCGGAGGGACTCCCTGACTCCATCTCCACTGCATACTGCCATGGTGTGTCTGGGTCCTCTTTCTCTCCTTCCTCATAACCCTCTAGCTCCTCTAGCTGCTCCTGCTCCTCCTCTCCTGTCAGATGACTAGAAAAACGCCCATCTCGCGAAACCTAAACTGCGCCTCTCCCCCCTCCTCCTCCTCCAGTTCAGCCCTCAGGGCTTATGTGGCCGTTAGATGTAGACTCCATGTCTCCAATGCCCTGACCAGCCATCGTTTCCCACACGTCTTGTAGTAGATGAAGCAGTGGAATTATGTCGTTCATTCCGTAATCCTGGTGACTGACTAATAATGTGGCTTATTCAAAAGGCCTGAGCAAACGGCAGTTGTCACGTATGAGCTGCCACTGGTTGACATTGAAGTTACACAGGGAAGTCCCCCTATCCGCTTGGATCATCAAGAAATCGGTAATGGCTTTTCTCTGTTTGTATAATCGGTCCAACAGATGGAGGGTGGAATTTCAACACGTGGAAATGTTGCAAATCAGACTATGTTGGGGGATGCTGTTCTGATGCTGCAGCTTAAGGAGGGTGTGCTTTGCGGTGTACGAGTGGCTGAAGTGCATGCAAACTTTCCTTCCCATCATTTGGATGTCTTGCAGATGGGGGGAACACTTCAGGAACCAATTGACAACAAGATTGAACACGTGTGTTCTTCTCGTTGTGGGTCACCAGATGTTCTTCTCGTTGTTGGTCACCATGGTTCCCATTTCCAATTTTCGTGGAGTAAGCCATGATTTGATTTCTTCATAAATTACCTTTAGCAGTTCCTCCCCTCTGCCACTCCGTTTGCCAAGACAAATATGTGAAGAACAGCGTGACACCGCCGTGCCCTGCACACATGGTATGCTGGAGGGGCACTGAGACTTGTCCGTGCAGTGGAGGCTGAGGACACGGTGGAGGATGAAGAGTCGGAGTCGAACACTGTCACAGGACCAACAGCTTGAGAGCGTGGAGGCGGAAGTGGCGTGACCCGTCCAAGTTGCTGTTGTGGCTATGCAGTAACCACATTCACCCAGTGGGCCATAAAGGACATGTATTGTCCCTGACCATAGTTAAAGCTCCACACGTCAGCGCTGCCATGCACTTTAATACATACTGACAGGCTCAAGGACTGGCCCACCTTCTGTTCCACAAAATTGTGCTGGGCTGGTACTGCCTTCTTTGCAAAGAAATGACAGCTTAGGACTCTCCCCCTCGCCTCGGAACAAGCCATGAGTTCTCTGAAAGGTGCAGAGTCCACCATTTGAAAAGGGAGGGACTGCAGCACCAGCAACTTGGACAGGAGCACAATCAGCTTCTGCACCGTTGGATGAGTGGGTGCATACTGTTGTCTCTTAGACATGGCTTTGCAGATGGATTGCTGGCGGAATGACTCGAAGTAGGAGGAGCAGGAGCATCTGGAGCGAGAGAAGAAGGCTATGACACACAGCTCCCTTCGGCTGAGATGGTGGAGCCTTGGCTGCCTGAAACAGGGAGTGGCATGCCACTGGGTGATGCAGCAGGCTGGACCACCACAACGGAGCCACCGTTCTCCCTGGCCACTTTATGGTGATGCTCCATATGTTGACGTAGAGCCATGGGGACAAAATTGGGACACTGGCCTCACTTTATCTTCTGCCGACACATCATGCATGTGGCCATTTGAAACTCCTCCGGATGTTTAATGAAAGACTGCCACACCCCCGAGTAGCTGATTTTCCCACCAACAGTCCGCACTTATTGACTGCTACTGCCGCCAACTCCAGGAACCCCTGTTTCACTACCTTTCATCAAGGTCAGCTGCCGCAAAGCAGGTGGTCTACCCTGGGCACGTTTGGCTCCAGGCTTTCCACTTCTGCCATCATGCTGACTGCCAACCATGCTACCACATTGCTGGCTCAGCTGCTGCCTCACGGGCAACCTGCAACCTTCTTCTCCTGATGATGATGAAGCCCTTTATGGACCCGGCTCCCAAGTGCGATCAGCTTCATCATCATCGAGTTGTGTCTGCACTTCACTGATGTCCTCCTCAGGTTCCTCAACAGTGTCTGCTTCAGGAGCCTGAACACTCGCAACACCACCTCCCACGCCACTCTCCTCATCACTACTTGCCCGCCTAGCGGAGGAAGCAGCGGATGTCTCCTCCACTTATTGGCTGGGCAGAATCTGCTGACTGTCCTCTAGCACATCCTCGTTAAATAGTGGAGCTGAACCCACAGCATAAGATACTTCTGTGGGGGAGATAACAGCATAAGACAGAGGCAATGGGAGGACAGGGACTGTTGACTGGGGGTATCAGATGTCGCTTGTGATGAAGTGGATGACCCTGTTAACCAATCGATGACGGCAGATGGCTTGCTGGTCGAGACACTGCGACTCCCGCTGCCACTCGCCCCTAGTCTGTTGCGACCTCTGCCTGCGGCTGATGAATTTAGGCCTCTGCCACTCTTCTGTGCACATCCTGGCACTTCTCTGCCTTACATACTTAATGGGTATGTCGAATCGCGGCAATATTCACATTCATAGCGATTATAATTTTTCATGAATTTGTAAGGAATTCGACTTTGTAAGATTTGATTCACTCATCCCATGTTATCTGTTGTATTCACTTTTTTCAACCATTATTTTATGACCTGTTATTGCTGAATAACAGGTGTCAGAATGCAGGAACATACCGGTAGTGTGAAAGGGGCCTTATGAGCATTATTAGCCTGTTGAGCTAATTCTGGGGACGTTTCACTTTCACTCTAGAGATCGGTAGGGGTCATTTAAATTGTTACCTCAAAAATTGTGGCTTGCCACAAGCATGAGCATTAGTGTTGCTCGTGAATATTCGCAATTCGAATTTCAATCGTGAATATAGCACTATATATTCGCAATTATGAATATTCGCTTTTATTTGTTCACAGTACACATCACAGTGATCACAGATCATCCCTCTCTGCTCTTCGCATATGCGCATATTCGCTAATATTGAGCCCTCCCTTCTTTAATGGTATAGGGAACTAATGGGCTAGTGCAGTGGTCTCCAACCTGCGGACCTCCAGATGTTGAAAAACTACAACTCCCAGCATGCCCAGACAGTTGTTGGCTGTCCGTGCATGCTGGGAGTTGTAGTTTTGCAACATCTGGAGGTCCGCAGGTTGGAGACTACTGCACTAGTGCATTAACTCTGTGATGTTTTGGATCTGAGATATGTAAAACTGTAAGATAAGCAGGAGGGTCTCGGCAGTACAGTGGAAGGGAGCCCGTGTGGTGGTTTGAGTCCCGGGGTGGGACGGAGTGTTACAGTGTTGTGGTTTAACTTTTT